>NC_139959.1:44788659-44791159 GCF_963454915.1 Gymnoscopelus microlampas | reverse complement strand
TGTGTGTGTGTGTGTGTGTGTGTGTGTGTGTGTGTGTGTGTGTGTCGGCCCACATACTCCTCTCCCTGGATGTCTGCAGTGCATGCAGCCTTTAATGAGGCTGAGCCTCACCTCCGTACTGATGTCTGAACAGTGGAGCTGTCTAACGCTGGCAGCTTATCTCTCTGCCTGGCAACACCAGGTTGCCAGGTTTCGGAGAGAAACAAGCAATGAGCGTTAGCTCGTTGCTTGTTATTAGCGGTTAGCTTGTCGGGACTTTCATCGCCTGTAAGGGTCTCATGGGGCTCCACAATGAGTGCTAGGAGAAAAAAAAACAGACTTTGCATTTGTTAAAATAGGCGAATTTGGGCTATGCTCGCGCCTCCTATTATGCCAACGGTGGGGGTCGACAGGGGGATCTGTGGAGTAACTCGATGGGCATTTCTACGTTGGTGAGTGATTTGCCACAGATCAAAGATAACACCAAAAATGAACGGATGTCTCCTTTAACTCTGAGAGTGTACACATGGAACCAAATGGACCCTTAACACATCCACTGCCAACGGCTAATCTCAGAACGTCCATCGTAGTGCCAAGCTATTTCTTACCTTTTTTGTTTTTTTGATTCCGTCATAGGCCCCGCTAAATCCGTTTAAAATCCGCGTTCATTTGGTTCGACACAAACACGGGACCCGACCGAACAAAACGCTGAAAACCATGCCGCGATCCGACACTCCATTTTGGAGAACGAGAGCAAAACGCTACAATGGGGGATGCGGAGAGAAAAACAAACAAGCCGAGATAATGGCGTCCAAAGTTGATCGCTAGACAGGAAACGGAGGCGGGACAAAAACCGGAAACAGTATTATTTCGTTTCCGGTCCGCCCCCTTCGAAACCGGAAGTGCAAAAAAAATCCGGAATCTGCACCTGCTCGATTTAACATGGGAAAACACCCGCCCCGTAGGACTACGGGAACGGCAGTTAACGGTTGGATTTAACGGCCCGTAGGACTACGGGCCTGGCAGTAATAGTGTTTAAGGGTCCATTTGGTTCCATGTGTACACTCTCAGAGTTACAGACCTGTAAGGGTCCAAAAAGAAACTAGCAGATCTACAAGCTCAAAATGCGTCGCTTGCAGATCTGCTACTTTGTGTTGTTTTTGTGTATATATATATATATATATATCTCACATCTACTTCCTTGTCCTTGCAGCCAACCAGGAGTCCCGGCAGTGGCTCGGGGGGGGGCACGCCCTCAGGCACGCCCACCAAGAGCTCCGCCCTCCGCGACCTCTATCTCCCCCCGCCCCCGGCCGAGCCGTACACACCCAGGTACTGTGTGTGTGTGTGTGTGTGTGTGTGTGTGTGTGTGTGTGTGTGTGTGCGTGTCTGCGTGTGTGCGTGTGTGTGTGTGTGCGTGCGTGCGTGCGTGCGCGTGCGTGTGTGTGTATTGGTGTAAAAGTAAGTACTTTACTGAAGTACAATTTTGAGGTATTTTCAATTTACTTGAGTATTTCCGATTTTCAATACTTTTACTTCTACTCCACTACATCTAAGACATTGGTTCTCAAAGTGGGGTCCGGGGACCCCCAGGGGTACTTGAGGGCGTTCCAGGGGGTCCCCAGCTAAATGATGAATAGGAACCAAATGGACCCTTATGGGTCTGTAACTCTGAGAGTGTACAAATGGAACCAAATGGACCCTAACGGGTCCATTTGGTTCCATTTGTACACTCTCAGAGTTAAATTAACATTGATTTTACATTATAAATTGGGGTCCCAGAGATAGAAATGTCATTAAATGGGGGTCTGTAGCCTCTAATGCATGTCAAACTGGGGGGTCCTTGAAATTAAAATGGTTCAGAATCACTGCTAGAGAGCCGTACAAATCTTCTCTTATGGGGGTCCCTGGCATATCTTTTCAAATGGGGGTCCGCGGTCTAATAAGTGTCAATTTGGGGGTCCTTGACATGAAAAAGTTTGAGAACCACTGATCTAAGAGGCAAATAGTGTACTTTTACTCCACTACAATTATTTGAAAACTTTAGTTACTAGTTACTTTGTAGATTTTTGATTATTATTACAAAACATACATTAACCACTTCAACCCCTATATACATTATATATACCTATATACTTTTAGTCTATTTGCGAAAGATTGCAATGCGTTTTTACACACTTGAAAACGTGTGAAATGGGACATTCTGCGTAATGAGTAGGGGAGAGCCGCCACAATTGTAACGCGTCATGATTGTAACATGCAGGTTTTCTCTTGATTGGTCAATGCCATCATAACGTCATCACATCAGTGTGTGACCAGTGCTGTAATGAACGTGCCCAGGTAGTAAATAGCATTTTCCTCCAGGCTAGAGAAAGTTATCGCAGAAAAACGGATTCATCTCAAAGTTAGTAAAAAAATTCAACTTGAGTATCTTTGGTCTAAAAATATTTCCTTTAATGTTGCTGAGTTAAAATCCACATGGTTGTCTGCATGTATCTGTTCTTCAACAGTTTACATCGTT
>NC_139959.1:44746159-44778659 GCF_963454915.1 Gymnoscopelus microlampas | reverse complement strand
TGAGATAAAACATGAGAGAGGGAGTGTGTGTGTGTGTGTGTGTGTGTGTGTGTGTGTGTGTGTGTGTGTGTGTGTGTGTGTGTGTGTGCGTGTGCGCGTGTGTGTGCGTGTGTGTGTGTGTGTGTGTGTGTGTCAGAGTGTGTACTACCTCCTCTCACACCGATCTGTCATCTCTTATATCCCAGGATGCTTTGCAGCAAACAAAGGCCACTGATTAATTCTGACGGCCTGTCCTCTCTCTCTCTCTCTCTCTCTCTCTCTCTCTCTCTCTCTCTCAGACGTACCAGCAGTCCTCCACTCTGCAGTCTAAGTCCAGGAAGAAAAGTAAAGGTGCGTGTGTGTGTGTGTGTGTGTGTGTGTGTGTGTGTGTGTGTGTGTGTGTGTGTGTGTGTGTGTGTGTGTGTGTGTGTGTGTGTGTGTGTGTGTGTGTGTGTGTGTGTGTAAAGGTGAGGCACAGATATAATCTGTAGTTCTCAAATCCTTTCATGTCAAGGACCCCCACATAGAGATGTATTTGGCCGTGGACCCCCATCTGAAATGGTTTTATTCCAGGGACCCCCAGAGAAGATATAAAAAGAAAAAAAATCCAATGAGATTTTTCATTTCTTCTACAGACGTAACATTTTAACAAATATAAATGCTGTTCTGCACTAAATGTGGAAAACGACTCTGATGAAGAAACGTGGGTCACTGTTATCCACTGAAGCACCTTGTAAATGAAAGGCATTGAATTAGACCCTCCAGAAAAACGCGGGCAAAAATCCTTGATTATGCAGGCTAAAACTCTTGATTATGCGACGAAATATGCAGGTTTTTTTGCGATTTTATGCGGTGAAATTGCGGGAAGTTGCGAAACATGCGGAAAGTTGTGAAATATGCGAAATATGCGAGATGCGAAAAGTTGCGAAAAATGCGAAATATGTTAAAAGTTGTGAAATATGTGGAAATGCGAATCACATATTATGCGATGCGATGTGCGTATTACGCGATGCAATGCGCATATTATGCGATGCGGTGTGCGCATTATGCGATGCGCATATTATGCGATGCGATGTGCGTATTATGCGATGCGCATATTATGCGATGTGATGTGCGTATTATGCGATGCGCATATTATGCGATGCGATGTGCGTATTATGCGATGCGATGCGCATATTATGCGATGCGATTTGCGTATTATGCAATGCGCATATTATGCGATGCGATGTGCGTATTATGCGATGCGATGCGCATATTATGCGATGCGATGTGAGTATTATGCGATGCGATGCGCATATTATGCGATGCGATGTGAGTATTATGCGATGCGATGCGCATATTATGCGATGCGATGTGAGTATTATGCGATGCGATGCGCATATTATGCGATGCGATTTGCGTATTATGCAATGCGCATATTATGCGATGCGATGTGAGTATTATGCAATGTGATGCGCATATTATGCGATGCGATGTGAGTATTATGCGATGCGCATATTATGCGATGCGATGTGAGTATTATGCGATGTGATGCGCATATTATGCGATGCGATGTGCGTATTATGCAATGCGCATATTATGCGATGTGCGTATTATGCAATGCGCATATTATGCGATGCGATGTGCGTATTATGCGATGCGATGCGCATATTATGCGATGCGATGTGCGTATTATGCAATGCGCATATTATGCGATGCGATGTGCGTATTATGCGATGCGCATATTATGCGATGCGATGTGAGTATTATGCGATGCGATGCGCATATTATGCGATGCGATTTGCGTATTATGCAATGCGCATATTATGCGATGCGATGTGCGTATTATGCGATGCGCATATTATGCGATGCGATGTGAGTATTATGCGATGCGATGCGCATATTATGCGATGCGATTTGCGTATTATGCAATGCGCATATTATGCGATGCGATGTGCGTATTATGCGATGCGATGCGCATATTATGCGATGCGATGTGCGTATTATGCAATGCGATGCGCATATTATGCGATGCGATGTGCGTATTATGCAATGCGATGCGCATATTATGCGATGCGATGTGCGTATTATGCGATGCGATGCGCATATTATGCGATGCGATGTGCGTATTATGCAATGCGATGCGCATATTATGCGATGCGATGTGCGTATTATGCGATGCGATGCGCATATTATGCGCTTCGCGGCCTTTTTGAAAAAATGTTACCCCCGCATAATTATGCGCCATTTTGCTGATTATGTAAGGTAAATTCTGCGATCGCATAAACGCATTTTTCTGGAGGGTTTAATATGAATGGTCTGTGATGCAGAACACTTCCCTTTGCCTCAAAACATAAATCAATTCTTCTAAACAGCGTACCGTTGTTTCCTGTTTAAAATGTTACAGCTTTAGACCTGACACACTGAGGGGATCCTTAACTCATTAACTGCCAGAGTAATAGTGTAATAGTGGGAGGCCATTTGACTGACCTTTGAAAAATCATGGAATATTATCCGTGATTGCCGTCCTCATGGAGTTCGCTTCATTTTACACACACCGGGGTCTCGGGAGTCTCGGAAAAGAAATGTATCCGGTCGAGGTAATCCGTTGCACAGCTGTGGCCAGTTGAATGTGGATTGTTTTTGCAGTAAAACAAGAGGAACGGAGATATAGCCATTTCCCCCAATAACATGTCATTTTGGGGGGGTCCTTAAACTCATTCTGTGCCACAATCCGTCAAATCCATCACATGGCCTGACACCGCGTGCGCCACAATCCGTCAAATCCGTCATAAAAAAAAAAAATCAAGTTAAAAAATAAATAATTCTAAATAAAAGTTTTTTTTTTTTTTTTGGAAAAACATGTTCAGAACCCAAGATATGATGATTTGAAGATTTGCTGCTCCATTCACTCGTTGTTTAACCTATAACTTAAAAAGGCTGTATCTCGCTTCCTAAGCACTCTTTTTTTTTTTACAATGAATTTTGGCTGTGGCACTCAGAGACAAAATTCCATAAATAAGCATGGCATTGAATGAGTTAACATGAAAAGGTTTTCACTGATAGAGCAACATACGTTTTTTTTCCAGAAAACTTATAGGATTTAGAAGATTTTTTTTTTTAAGAATCGGCCTCAGATCTTAAAGGGCCAGACCACTGTGGTAGAGGTTTGGGTTGTGTAGTTATCTTGCCATAATGTAACTCCAAATCTGGACATGAAATAAAAGATTAATTGCTCCATTGATTAGAAATTGATAATTCTAAATATGCTCCTCCATTGACTTACATTGTACGGTAAAACAGCTCTAAGCTCTCAAAGTCACTCTTTTAGCATCTAAACGAACACAAACAAAGCTGATTCAGACAATATAGAGCATCACCAAACGCAGTGTTGTTTATTTTGTTTTGATAAAAACCTCTACCACAGTGTCTATAAGGACCTTTAATGGGTTAGAAGAGGAATGTTCTGCCCTCTCACCACAGGCTTTGTGTTCTTATGGAGACAGATTGCTTTGGGAGGCTGAGGCACGACTGCTGGAGTTCTAATTGGTGGAGGGGGGAGGGGGGGGGGTCCATGTGGAGCCCTTAGCGCAGTGGTTCTCATAGTGAGGTCCTTGGGGGGAGGGGGTCGATTGGGTCAAGGGGGTTAGACAGCTAGAAGTATAGTTAACATGGCATCACGATCAATTTAACCATTTTATCATTTGTTTGTTTGTTATGTTTGTTATCATTTTATTATATGTTGGCTCTTTTTGCTCTTTTTGAAAATTATTTTAAATGCATATCAATTTAAGGGTCCTTGATTTAGTGGGAACGTCATCACAGACACAGGATCCAACAGGCTCTTCCATCTGAAGTGTTTCTCCCTCCGTTTCTGCTTCTCCTGTTTTCATTCCTTCAGTCCCAGAGCAGATTAAAATAACTCTATTGTTGAGGCGCTCAGGTGCTGCTCAGTGGGTACGTCCCTGAACACCCACCATGGAGGTTATGACAACTGATGTACAAGCGTCAGAAAGACACGCACACACACACACAGGGACATTGAGGGAAGGAGGGAGAGAGAGAAAGACAGACAGAGAGACAACACGAAACTTTTCCTCCAAAGCGGTCACAGCCGCGACTTGCGAGTGAGGTAGGGAGAGAAAGAGAGAGAGAGAGAGAGAGAGAGAGAGAGAGAGAGAGAGAGAGAGAGAGAGAGAGAGAGAGAGAGAGAGAGAGAGAGAGAGAGAGAGAGAGAGAGAGAGAGAGAGAGAGAGAGAGAGAGAGAGAGAGAGAGAGAGAGAGAGGACACACAACTTTGCGTGCAGCTCATTCACACCTCGTTTACAAAAGCATATCAACAGCGTGAATTAACATATCAATGACCGACCTGGCTGGATGCATATGAATGATCCATTGTGTGACCAAAAAAGTTTTTTTTTTTTTTTAAATGGCCGATTAATGCGAGAAAAATATAAACGCGGTTAATTCGCTCATGCGTTAACGTGTCAATAACGCGCTAACTTTGACAGCACTACTTCTGTGTCTTAATTTCCTCCAGGATCCTTCTCAGATCATGAACACATGAAGCCACGTCCTAGCAGCGGCGGACTGGTCATTTGGCGTACCGGGCAAATGCCCGGTGGGCCGCTGGGCCAGTGGGCGGTCCGGACCAAAATGCCAGGGCTGAATTTTGGTCCCAGTCCGGCCCTGCGTACTAGCTCTCCAGTCACAATGACATCTATTGTTTGTCATTCGTCCTTTTTTTTAACCCTGGCCCTAATTATCATTGTGTCCCATGCAGGTCGGGGGCGTGGCCTAGCGGTGCTCAGCAGGAGGCGTGTCTCCTGTAAGGCTCTGGGCCGGGGCGAGTGTGAGGGCTGGCTCTGGAGGAAGAGAGACGCTAAAGGATACTTCTCCCAGAAGTGGAAGAAGTATTGGTTCGTCCTGAAGGACACCTGCCTCTACTGGTACATGAACGAAGAGGTCAGTGACCTCTGACCCCTAATGACCCTATAACCTGTCTCTACTGGTACATGAACGAAGAGGTCAGTATGTCATGACCTTTGACCCCTAATGACCCTAGCCCTATGACCTGTGTGTACCGTAGACTGTAAAAAGAATGGACGGCGTTTTGCCCCTAAACTCTACGGCCCGTAAATGAAAGCGATTGTTCAGCAATTTCAAATCCGCCATCTTTAATTTATGTTATGTAAATTAGCGCCCTACTTGATCATACTACTGTAGCGTCGCATAAAAAAAACATCAACAGTAGCAGATCTACAAGCTCAAAACTGAGCTTGTAGATCTGCTACTGTCGATGTATTTGACAGCAGTGGCGCGCACAGACATTTTGAGGGGCAGGTGCTCGAGTAAATTATCCTTTTTTTTGTTTACTTGGCCTGCTCTTTTTTCCCTCTACACCTATACCTCTTTGCCAAAAATCTACAAGCAGATCTACAAGCCCACAACGATCTACAAGCCCACAACGCCTCGCAGCGCGAGGCGTTGTGGGCTTGTAGATCTGCTATTTTTGGCTAAAGTTCTCCTCAGAAAAGGGATGCTAGGTTTCGAGTGGTTATGGTAAAAAGAAAAATCATATCACATAAAGATTTGGCGGACCCCCCTGTAGTAACTCAGAGGACCCCCCGAGGGGTCCCGGATCGACCCCTGTTGAAGACCCCTGCTGTAAACTGGGGAGAAAAAAAGGGCACTTCTGGTCAAGAGGGCAAAGGGTAGGCTGTGCTCTAGCACCACCTAGAGTCTATCCGTGCACGTCCCTGCCCGACAGAAAAGGATTTGCTTTAACGTACTGGGAGCAACGAACCGCTGAAGTTTTTAGTTGTTGTTGTTGTTGTTGTTGTTGTTTTATATCATAATTGCTGACATCATAACCGATGGACCGTCCACTGCAGATATATCTTTATAATTGACGACAAGGAAACCCCCGGAGCTGCTTCTTCCCTGAAGCTATCAGTCATTCTAACTTTCAGCTTAGTTTAGAGTTCACACTTCTCTCTACCAGTGGTGGAAAAAGTACTCACATTCTTTACTTAAGTAAAAGTACCAATACTGCAATATAAAAATACTCTGTTACAAGTAAAAGTCCAGAATAAAAAATGTACTTGAGTAAAAGTACAAAAGTATTGGCATCAAAATGTACTTAAAGTACCAAAAGTAAAAGTACTAAAATGTTTGAAAATAGCCTAGGTATAAAATAGGGCTGAAGTGGTTAATGGTTGTTTCATTATATCACAGTTTATATCTGAAAAGTAACTAGTAACTAAAGTTTTCAAGTAAATGTAGTGGAGCAAAAGTACAATATTTGCCTCTGAGGTGTAGCGGAGTAGAAGTAAAAGTATTGGAAATTGGAAATACTCAAGTAAAGTACAAATACTTCAAAATTGTACTTAAGTACAGTACTTAAGTAAATGTACTTAGTTACTTTCCACCACTGGTTATTCACTGAGCAGAGAGGACGGCTCTACAGTCTGCCGCAATGCATGAAAAATAAATAATAGTTCATTTTTCACCTCAGGGGATCTGTAGCATTTCTATGTCCGTTGTTCTAGCAGCTTATTATTTTACTGCCTCTTTCCTTTCCTTTCCTCACTCCCTCTTTCCTTTTCCTCGCTCCCTCTTTCCTTACCTCACCACATCTTTCCTTTCCTCGCTCTCTCTTTCCTTCCCTCTCTCCCTCTTTCCTTACCTCACCACATCTTTCCTTTCCTCGCTCTCTCTTTCCTTCCCTCTCTCCCTCTTTCCTTTCCTCTCACCCTCTATCCTTCCCTCTCTCCCTCTTTCCTTACCTCACCACATCTTTCCTTCCCTCGCTCCCTCTATCCTTGCCTCTCTCCCTCTTTCCTTCCCTCGTCCCCTCTTTCCTTCCCTTCAGGATGAGAAGGCAGAAGGCTTCGTCAGTCTTCCAGAGTTTAAGATCGACCGGGCCAGTGAATGCCGCAAGAAGTAGTAAGTGCTCCACGAAATGATCTGTCCATGGCATGTTTGTGTGTGTGTGTGTGTGTGTGTGTGTGTGTGTGTGTGTGTGTGTGTGTGTGTGTGTGTGTGTGTGTGTGTGTGTGTGTGTGTGTGTGTGTGTGTGTGTGTGTGTGTGTGTGTGTGTATGTATTTTTGGCCTAGGCTTTAGGTGGTTAATAGTGGCAAGTAAATGTATGCCATTCATAAAGTTGACATCCTACAATGTTGTGCGTGACTGTAAGTGCTTTCATGTAGATAGAGTACAATAGAGTTGCAGTGCAGTACAGTACAGTACAGTACAGTACAGTACAGTAGAGTACAGTACAGTGCAGTGGCAGTGCAGTGGCAGTACTGTATGCATGAACATTTCTCTGTGTGTCTCTGCAGTGCGTTTAAAGCATGCCACCCCAAGGTGAAGAGCTTCTACTTTGCAGCAGACGGAGTGGACGACATGAACAGGTAAACCAGCACTTATATAACATGTTACAAACATTGTTCTCGCCCAAAATGCTGACAAAAAAATAATCACACCCAGTGTGAAGAGAGTGGTGCCTTCGAAAGTGTAACTGGTTGCATCCTTGTGCTGCAATCAGCAACAATATGTTGTCACGTGACACGCGACAACATATTGTCACGTGTCACGTGAAGCTTGAACAATCAGCCGTGCTGATTGGTCACGCACGGACGGACGGACGGTCGGACGGACACACGGACAAAGTCAGACATAGGAGTGGTTGGCACCACTCAAAAAACAAGCATTAACACTGAAAACACCAGTACACGTCAAAACACGTCCTTGACGGTGTGTGCTTTTGGAGAATTATTGAAAATCTTCTGACATTTCTGACAGATTTCTCCTCCTGTGTGCTGCCCAGCGTAGACACAGGGACGTCAGAGCGATTAACACATTAAACGCTAAGAACGTAGTCTTACGGTCCATTAAATCCAACTGTTAAGTGCCGAGACCGTAGTGCTACGGTCCGGGTGCTTTTTCCTTTTTTTTCTTCTTTTTTTTTTCAATTTTCTACACGGACCATTTTCAGTGTAACACCACCGGAACGGAACTATTTGCGATCCGGTTTTGCCGTTCCCGTCGGCCTCCATTCTAAAGCGCACACAAAAACGCCATTTTCTCCCTTGTAGTTTTTTCTCCTCGGTCATCACTGTTTAACATAAACCGTTCTAACTACAACATGGCGGCTCCGTTTGACACGTGGTCTGCACTAGTAGACACAGGGACATGTGGACGATGTTTACAAACAGTGCATCGCGCATTCTTAAGGATTTTAACGGGGTCTATGGCGACGTGAAAAAAACAAAAAACAACAATAAAATCTTGGCACTGGTGAGTACATTATGAGATTAACCTTTGGCAGTGAATGTGTTAACGTCCTCTTCCTGTTCCCCTCGGTGTGCAGGTGGCTGAGCCGGCTCAACATGGCCGCCGTGGGCTACGCCGAGAGAGAGAGGATGCGGCAGGAACAAGGTTGGAATAGTTTGGGATTTTTCATTATAGTTTAGTTTTAGTTCGTTTTGACATTATTTTCTCTAAGTCCGTTAGTTTTAGTTTTCTCATAAAATCACTGTTTTAAAACGTTGATGTATAATGCAAACCTGTGTGTGTGTGTGTGTGTGTGTGTGTGTGTGTGTGTGTGTGTGTGTGTGTGTGTGTGTGTGTGTGCGTGTGCGTGTGTGTGTTGTCTTTACTCTGAAAGCGAGGTTGCAGGTTTTACCATCTAAACTTAAAGGAGACATCCGGGCATTTTCAGTGTTATCTTTGATGTGTTGCTTAGCACTCACCAACATTAAAAGGGTCGTTGCGTTAATCCCATTGAGTCCGTTTCGTCCCGTCTAACGACCCCCTCCGTTGGCATAATGGAGGCGCGAGCATTAGTTGCAACTAGCAACTAATGCTAGTTGCTTATTTCCCTGCCTGGTAACACGAGTTGCCAGGTACTGGGAGAGAAATAAGCAACTAGCATTAGCTCGTTGTGCATTAGCCGTTAGCTCGTCGGGACTTTCAGCGCCTGTTAGGGTATCATGAGACTCCACAATGACTACTAGGAGAAAAAAACAGACTTTGCATTTGTTAAAATAGGCGAATTTCTGCTATGCTCGCGCCTCCATTATGCCGACGGAGGGGGTCGTTAGACGGGACGAAACGGACTCAATGGGATTAACGCATCGACCCTTTCGATGTTGGTGAGTGCTAAGCAACACATTAAAGATAACACTGAAAATGCCCGGATGTCTCCTTTAACCTCTCCATCTGGTTTCCAGGCACCATGCTCCTCACTGTATACATCATGGTCATGAACAAATAGCTGAAACCATGTCCCACATCTTAAACGGGTGCCATGTAAACAGGAGACTCTACAGAAGTAGGCATGACAGAATAGTGGATCTGACATAAAAAAAATATCTCTTCTATTTTCAGGTCCTCCATCATGCTGTATAAGCATTCTACTGTGAAGCCGAGCATGTTTAACCTGTGTAACGATGATTCTATGTTCTCTAACATACAGCTAACACCCTGATGTCATTGTTTGTTGTTAATGAGAACCATAGGGAGGTGTTCATTCTGGAGGTCGGCTGTACTTTTGATTACAGCTTAGAGGAAGCCTTCCTAACCAAAGTGCTAAAATATCATCAGCTAGAGCAGACCATCTCTCAGCTAGGCTACTGATGTACACTTTTGGTTTTTTATCTTTGGTAGCCTGACAGATTGTCCTTTGTACACCTTTCTAATTTTTCTCGTGAGGGACCCTTCTTAAACTCCTTTATGACTTCTTCCTCCATTCTAACCTTATCACAACTGCCAATCAAAAATACAAAAGTACAAAAAAGAAAAAAAACGCACTTACCCAACAAAAGAAAATAGACGAGCCCCCATATATGTTACGCCCCGGCCTAGGGGAACCGAGACATAACATATGGTGTGGAAGACCGCCCTTCCCAACTCCCAAGAACCGCCGTCCAAACAGTTTGCTTTTTCGATCTTTTCTTTTTATTCTCCAAAGGGGTTTACAAAGACTATTCAGGGGCGGAGGAATAGATACAACAAAACAAAACTAGAAGACAAACCTCTTACTTACCCACGACAGAAAACAAAATACAAATACTAACCTCCCTATCGGAAAACAAAGCTCAAACAAATAATAATAATAACCCCCCCCCCCCCCCCCCCCCCCCCCTTCTTAGCTGAGAACAATAGATCACAAGATGATGATACTAATCGGCCAAGGCCGAGTTAGGATCGAGCTGTAAGCATCTAGATCTATAGTTTAGATCAAGTGTTTGCAGAGTACTACATATCTGTTCGGCTTCACATGCACAAAATGGCTACTACTACAGAACACAGAGGAATTGACGGACGGGCTGGAAGTCGAGAAGGAACGGGTTCGCTGTCGCCGGCCCGCTGACAGCCTTTTAAAGTTGAAGCCTCCCTCTGGCCACCAATCAGGAACGGATGCGTCTGCTGCTGGCACGCCCTTCTCCTACAATCATCCAATCACACCCGACACTCTCCCCACACACACACACACACACACCGACACAGGAGAGAAACCTAACCTACACTCAGCCTCTTAATACCCTTCGTAATAATAACAATAGGGCACAAGTTGGTTGTGAGGGGCCTGCAAATGGCCGGCCTCTCCAAAAGGAGGGCTAAACAATTAGCAAGGTACTGCTCAATATCAACTATTATAGGAAGCCGCTCAATGTGGAGGAGGCGTTGTTTCCTTTACCCATGATTGTTGTCTGCTGTGTTTGACAAGTATGCCATCTTTCGTTTTGTATGTAACAATGCTCTTGTTACGTGTGTGTGTGTGTGTGTGTGTGTGTGTGTGTGTGTGTGTGTGTGTGTGTGTGTGTGTGTGTGTGTGTGTGTGTGTGTGTGTGTGTGTGTGTGTGTACACAGATTACTGGAGTGAGAGTGACCAGGAAGATGAAAGTACCTCCAGCCCCAAACAGGACAGCCCCCCTCCCCCCTATGACACTTACCCCCGGCCCCCGTCTGTGAGTCACACACACACACACACACACACACACACACACACACACACACACACACACACACACTCACCACCTGCAAAGTACAACACTCCAGTGTATACACATCCACAAGGAGGCATGAACATAGCCATGGTTCACATGACGCTTGTATACAAGCGTCATGGTGCCATGTCCCCCTGGTTTATAGCAGTGTTTGATTTGTGTTACATTGCCAACTCTCACATATACATAAACGCTCAGATTTCAAACATAAAGTGCTTACCCCCGAGCCATGGATGTTACAAGGCGATGCGGACCACGATAAGTACCCGTATCTCCCGTATTGTTCAATAAAAAGCACTTTAATCCGATCGCCAGCCATTTTCTCCGATACTTTCAACCATGCGACACCTAATGGTTGGGAGGTGTATTGCACTCTGATACATTACAAAAAAAAAGAAAAAAGAAAATGGCCGGCGATGGGATTAAAATGCTTTTTATTTTACAATACGGGAGATACGGGTACTAAATGTGGTCCGCATCGCGAGGTAACATCCGTGGCTCGGTGGTAAGCACTTTATATTTGAAATCTGAACGTTTATGTACATGTGAGAGTTGGCAATGTAAACAAATAGAACACCGCGAAAAGCCAGGGGGACATGGCACCATGACTGTCATGGTATGACAGTCATGTTTCAGGGCAAGCATGAACAGTACACTTACATTACAACACACTTGCACGCCCGCAAACTCACACACACACACACACACACACACATACACTTATATTGAGGATCTTTGCAGAGCCACGGCAGCCGCGATGTGCACGTGGATGTAAACAGTGGTGGAAAAAGTACTCAAATGTTTTACTTCAGTACAAGTATCAATACTGCACTGTAGAAGTACTCTGTTACAGGTAAAAGTCCGAAATTCTAAATTTACTTGAGTAAAAATACAGAAGTATTGGCATCAAAATGTACTTAAAGTACCAAAAGTAAAAGTACAAAAATGTTTGAAAATAGCCTAGATATAAAATAGGGCTAAAGTGGTTAATGTATGTTTCATTATATCATAATTTATATCTGAAAAGTAACTAGTAACTAAAGTTTTCAAGTAAATGTAGTGGAGTAAAAGTACAATATTTGCCTCTGAGATGTAGTGGAGTAGAAGTAAAAGTATTGGAAATTGGAAATACTCAAGTAAAGTACAAATACCTCAAAATTGTACTTAAGTACAGTACTTAAGTAAATGTACTTAGTTACTTTACACCACTGACGTGGATGTAAACAAAGCATGTCTGATCTCTATCCACCAGAGGAAACATTTTGTAACCGCCATCGGCCGTTTTGTCCCGGTCGGCTGTTACCAAAAAAAAAGAGAAAGGAGTGTTTTTCTAAAACCGATAAAGAAGGAGTGGACGGGAGTGTCATTCTTTGGGATGACGTCAGCACATCTGTCCATTCCTTCTTTCAGGGTCCTAGGATCATTCCTAAGTTGCGTTAGAGCGCCCTCGTGTGGATTTTTATTGTTTAAAAGATGGAGATCTCCGTCAATGGCAGGGAATGGTTTGACTGCCAGAGTATTTTCATAATGTACTCACCCAGTGCCAAGCGATTTTCGTGTTTTTAGTTTTAAAGTTGTCATAAAAGTTTAGATCCATATTTATCGATCGATTCACTGTGTGTTTCCGGAGCAGGAGTCTCTGACTATAGCTCCGGATGCAAAACATTGCATCCGGAGCTATAGTGTCGCCCTCGCTACAGGCCGTTGGAAACACGCGTCTCCTCGGTAAAATGGCCACAAAAAAAAGAACAGAGATACAGGCAAAAACTACAAACATGGAGTCGACTGGAACGGCATGACGTTAAATCCATTATTGTCTCCGCCAGGCCGATAGGCATGGCGAGAGAGTATGTTTTACCCTCCGTCCGTCCGTCCGTCCGTCCGTGTGTCCGTCCGTCCGTCCGTCCGTCCGTCCGTCCTTCTGTCTGCGACCAGCTAATATCCACCACCGTTGGCCCAATCGCTGTGAAATTGCACACACACACTCCCTGGATGCCACAGCAGAACCTCTGCCCCACATTTTTCAGATCAGCCTGTCATAGCGCCACCATGAGGCCGACTTTTGCAAAACACATTTTTTAATGTTACTCCTACAGATTTTCTCCAAATAACACACAAATTGGTACACAGTATCTCTATAGCCATGTGATCAACACGGATCTGTCCGATTTTCCATATTCCATCCTGATTGGCTAAGATTGGCTTCCAAAGTTAGCAGGATTGGTTCATTTTGAACAAAATGCCTCAAATCATGAACGCAGCATGCACTTTCCGTGCAATTTTCCACGTATATTCCCACTTGGCCCAGGAAGAATTGTCACTTGAAAACTTTCAAATCAGCCTCATGGTGGCGCTATAACAGGCCGATTCACGTATTTAGCTATAACTGCACCGATCTGCGTGCAACTTTGCATGCACACTCCTTAGAGGCCAAGGAAAAACCTTTGCCATGCATTTTTCACATATGCCTTTTAGAGCGCCACCAGGAGGTGAGTTTTGAAAAACACATTTTTTTGCTTACTCCTTCAGATTCTGTTCAAAAATCACACAAATCGGTACACAGTCTCTCTATAGTCATGTGATCAAGATGGATGTGTCCGATACTTCATATTCTATCCTACTTGGCTAACATTGACATCTAAAGTTTGCAGGATAGGTCCGTTTTGAACAAAATTCCTCAAATCATGAACGCAGTGTGCGATTTCTGTGAAATTTTGCACACATATTCCCACTAGGCCGAGGAAGAAATGCCACCCTTTTCACATTGGCCTGTTATAGCGCCACCAGCTGGTCTAATTTAGCAAACCACAATTTTGGAACAAAATGCCTCAACTCATGAATGCAGTGTCCGATTGCCGTGCAAGGCCTAAGAAGAAATGGCACCCTTTTCACATTGGCCTATTATAGCGCCACCAGGAGGCCATAATAACCTAGCTGACCTGGCGGAGACTTGTGCTCCGAGGAGCACTTTTTCTAGTTTCCGTATCCGTTTGTGCTACAGTTTTACTACTTCGGATTCAAGATCAGACCGCAATAACAGCCTCTAAAATAACAATGATTACAAACACGCGTCTTAACGCGTCGACGGCCAAGTGGACAAACCTAGCAATCGACTCGATAACGCGTCGACGGCAATCAAATAGTTAAAGGGAATACACCATGAATTTAAAAAATAATAATAATATTTAATATCATATTGTTTATGTCCCTCAAACGTTTTTCAAAAGGTTTGAGCCTAAATCAAGCCTCAGATATACTCATTCCAACTAACTTCTCTCAGGCTTATAAAGCACTTTCACCTGCAATACCACATTGTCCTGTTTGGCACGGGGCGCTATTGAGCCAGTTTGTATGCATGTTATCTCCTGGTTCTGTGTGGAAAAAGTAAAAAAAAAAAAAAAAAAAATATTTATTTTTTTTTTTAACTGAAAAACAGGAGGAATTGTTCGGGCTAGTGACATCACTAGCCCGAACAATTCAGTTTGGCCTGTTTTTAGACCAATTTACAGAAAACCCCAGATTTGCTGAGAAAGCCTGAGTGTTCAAACTGGGGTATTTTTGAGGATAGAAGAGAGGTAGGGGAGACCAAAAACACACAAAAAAGAAGAAAAAGTTAAAATTCATGGTGTAGACCCTTTAAGCTGGCTTTTCACACACTGATGGACTGATGATTCTCCCCCCTTCTCCCTCCCAGATGAGTGCATACCTGGAGGGCAGGCCCACCCACCTGGAGGGCAGGACCACCCACCTGGAGGGCAGGACCACCCGCCTGTCTTCCACGGAGACGGCTCGCTCTCGCTCCTCCCAAGAGGACTGCCTGTGCCTGGGCGAGCCCCCCGCCATGGGCGAGCTGCAGTACCACCCCGGCCCTCTAGGGGGCGGTGGAGGAGGAGTAGGAGAGCTGCAGTACCACCCTGGCCCTCTGGGGGGCGGCGGCACCGTGCACAGCGGCAGGAAGCCAGGGGGCAGCGGCAGCAGTGATCTGCAGTACCGCTGTGATCACCTAGAGGTCAGTGTGTTGCGCTCACATTGGAGGCGGGTGCTGGTGGGTTTTTACCTTAAAACGGTTTCACTCGTTGGCAGAATATTTATACGTCGTTGTTGTCGGGCAGAAAAACCTCTCATCTCCATAATATTCACCTTTTGCGTTTTTTTTGTAACTTGATCATATTACAGCGTCACACAAAAGCATCAAAAGTAGCAGATTCGCAATTTGTGCCGCGTTTTGAGCTTGTAGATCTGCTACGTTTGCTAGTTTTTAATTTGAATCCTGAAAAAGAGGGGAGGAGAGGGGGCGGGATTAATTGGACTGTGACATCAAAGTCCACGGGCCAATCACAGCACTTTCCTGGGCCTAATTATTCAGAAAACCCCAGACCACAGAAAACCCGCTGAATTGTTCAAAGTTCCGTTCTTTTTGGGTGTAATGGAGGCCAGAAAACCCCCCAAAAAAGGAAACAAAAAATTAAGAACATGTAAATGTGATTTCATGAAACCGTTAACACATCCACCGCCAGAGGTTAATCTCATAATGTACTCAGCAGTGCCAAGGTTTTATTGTTGTTTTTTTCACGTCGCCATAGACCCTGTTAAAATCCTTAAGAATGCGCGATGCACTGTTTGTAAACATCGTGCACATGTCCCTGTGTCTCCCAGTGCAGACCACGTGTCAAACGGAGCCGCCATGTTGTAGTTAGAACGGTTTATGTTAAACAGTGATGACCGAGGAGAAAAAACTACAAGGGAGAAAATGGAGTTTTAGTGTGCGCTTGAGAATGGAGGCCGACGGGAACGGCAGAGATGCTCGTAGGCCTGCGTCCTGCGTCGCTGACGCACCATATTGCGAAAGGACGCATTCATGACACCGTCGTGGCGTCCATGGGACGCACTAGGTAATAGCTCCGATAATATATAATATTTGTCAGCTGTGATCTGCATGGACTCTCTCGGTTAGACACCGTTGGTGGATAAGTATAACTCGGTTAGACACCGTTGTACTGGAGAAGTATAACTCGGTTAAACAGCGTTGTGTGGCAGCAGCAGCAGCACAGCCCCTCGCTGTTAGTCTACACTACTCACAGAGAGAGAGAGAGTCGCATGAGGAGCTGGTTGAGACCTGCTCTTAAACGTGTTTAAACGTCTTGGATAGACCACTGTCTGGAATAATAACTGATCATCATACATACAGGTCTACTACTAATCTTTGTTGCTGTTGTCATCTTAAATTGACCAGCCAAAGTAAAATCCCCGATTTTAGAGTGTTCTCCAACTTGCTTGGAGATCAGAGTGATGTGGTGGATTAACGCATGTTGCCAATCAGCTGTGTAACATTAGCAGATTAACGATGGCTCGTTGAGCCTATGCATTTGACCCTGATTTGACCACTAAGGCAACCAAAAGCACTAATTAATGGCAGCTGTAAGTAACCACCGGTTGTCTATCGTCTGTCTTGTGTATGTTTAATAGGCAACTGGATGTTTTTTGTTGCCTAGAGATATCATATCAATTAATTCACTGAAGAGGGTAGACCCTCTCCCTCATGCTAAACTTAAAGTGACTTATAAGGTTCCACTTCTCCTCAAAAAGACAACTTTATTTTCCTTTCTCAATGACAAGCCTAATATTATTATTGCATGTTGGCTATGTGCAATAACTGCAAGCCAATGTTCATAGGCATTGTCAGTATTTGTCTTCATTATTTCTTGAATTCCTATTTCTTTATTTGCCAATAATTCCACTGTAAGCCAGTGTTTTCAGTCTTTTATTGCTACACAATAAATAGTAAAAATACATTCTACATTCATAAATAATACAAAATAAAATAATAATAATGATTAAAAGGTTCTATAATTAAATGTATGTTAAATCCACCTGTTGCCCACTACTAGTATTTCTTATCATAAGGTGTGCTAATACTACAGAATCATATACATTTGAAAAAATATATTTATGATTTTTTAATATATGTATATATATATATATATCGGTATCGGTCTTGAAAAGCAGGAACGGGTCACACTGATCTAGATCTGCTATTTTCACAATATGTATCTGTGGAACTGAATCAAACTAAATTAAGTGCCTCAACTCCTAATTCCTCAGGGTGGGGAGTCCCCAGTTAAAATATGATTATTATTATTATTATTATTATTATTATTATTATTATATGATCGCTGCCTGAAAAGGTTGAGATCCACTGCATCAGGATATAATGTACACAGTCACACACGCATAGAAGATATGGAGATTGGAGATCAAAGAAAACGAAGGGGGGGACGTGTAATTGGGGACCCATAAAATGTTTCTGGGACCCATCTGAATGACAACCTGTGGGTCCCGGGACCCATTACATTGAAAACCTAGCAACATCACTGGAACGGCAAAACCGAATCGCAAATAGTTCCGTTTCGGGTGGTGTTACACTGAAAATGGTCCGTGTAGAAAATTTGAAAAACAAAAAAAAAATTCGAAAAAAAGGAAAAAGCACTCGGACCGTAGAGCTACGGTCTCGGTGCTTAACAGTTGGATTTAATGGACCGTAGGACTACGTTCTTGGCGGTTAATGTGTTAATAAGTGGGTTATGATAGAGCAGAGTGAATCACCCTCTGTCTCGTTTCATCTTTCATCTCCTCTCTCCTCCACGGTATTGATGCAGTACCAGTCCAGCCCTGCAGGGGGCAGCAGTGAGACGGGCTCCCCGGGGCGTTCCTCCTCGTCTCAACGCCGATCCTGGCAGGACCTGATCGAGACCCCCCTGACTGAGGCTGGACTACACTACCTGCAGACTGGACCCCTAGGTAAGACCCCTTACCCTACCTACATATATACACTACCTAAAGACTAGACCAGGGGTCTTCAATGTTTTTTCAGCCCAAGGACCCCTTAACCCTTTAAGCCCTGAAGAAGCATCTGTGTCACTTTTTGATTTGAGCTAAAAAGCATTATTTTACACTTTGGCCATTCAAAAATAGCAGATCTACAAGCTCATAGTGCGGCACTCGGTATTTTTTTTTTAATCGTGAAAATGTGTGCAAATCTTTGAATATATATATTTTGTTTTAAAGCGAATTTTTTTAACTCGAATCTTTGCTTCCGGGGGTCCCTGAAACATATATTTTTAGATGGGGGTCCGTGGCTAAATACATGACCCTCCCGGGTCCCTTTTACTTGTGGAGTCCCGCAGGGATCAATTCTGGGTCCCCTTTTGTTCTCAATTTATATGCTCCCCCTTGGAAATATCATTCGTAAATATCACATTAATTTCCACAGTTATGCAGATGACACACAGCTTTATATACCTCTAAAACCCGGTACTGCAAGCAATATGAGCAACTTACTTTCTTGCCTCGCAGAAATTAAGGAATGAATGGCTCAAAATTTCCTCCAGTTAAATCAGTCAAAAACTGAAATAATTATTTTTGGTCCCCCTAACTCCACATTGTCAGTCCAGTTAGAGCTCAGTAGCTTAGAGTCTAATGTCAAGCATACAGCCCGCAACCTGGGTGTGATTTTTGACTCAGACCTTTCTTTCAACCCACAAGTCACACGCGTCGTTCAGACATGTTATTTCCAGCTTCGTAACATTGCCAAAATTAAACCCTTTTCATCACCAGCAGACCTTGAAAAGGTCATTCACGCATTCATTTCATCACGTCTGCACCTTTGTAACTCTCTATACTCTGGCCTCTGTAAAAAAAAACATTTCCCGCCTCCAACTGGTTCAGAATTCAGCTGCAAGATTATTAACAAACACTAAGAAACACGATCACATTACACCCATCCTAGCTGCACTTCACTGGTTACCTGTTAGATTCAGAATAGATTTTAAGATTTTACTGATAACCTTTAAAGCCCGGCAGGGACTGGCCCCCAGCTACATCAAAGACTTGCTGGCCCCCCATGAACCTGGGCGCCGCCTTAGATCCACGGGTAAGGCTCTCCTTACAGTCCCTACGTCTAATTTCGTCACCCAGGGCGATCGGGCTTTTGCATTCCGGGCGCCCACGCTTTGGAATGCCCTGCCCATAGAGCTGAGGTTTGCAAGTTCCGTGTCTTCTTTTAAATCACTTCTAAAAACCCACCTTTATGTTAAGGCCTTTTCATAGCTGTTGCGCCTTCTGCTTTTGGGTTGCATACTATCAGCTTCTAATTTGCTCTTTCTCATCATTAACTGTTTTATTTGTTGTAATTGATTATATGTGTTGCTTTTATGTATGTTGTTTTAACCTATGTGGTTATTATGCTGCCCTTTATATGTAAAGCACTTTGTAACCTTGTTTGGAAAAGCGCTATATAATATAATATCATTATCATTATCATTATCATTATCATTTTGGGGGTCCTTGACATGGAAAAAAGAACCACTGATATTATGGCGACATACGTTTTTTCAAAAAACTGTTAAATCCCCCAGAAGCAAAGATTTGAGTTACAAATGTTCGCTTTTGAAACTCAAATCTCAAGATTTGCAAAAAAATAACGATATTTCTAAAATAGCAGATCTACAAGCTCATAGCGCGGCACTCTGTGCCGCGCTATGAGCTTGTAGATCTGCTATTTTTTGAATAGCCAAAGAGTAAAAAAATGCTTTTTAGCTTAAATCAAAAAGTGACACAGATGCTTCTTCAGGGCTTAAAGGGTTATCTGATAGAGAGATGAAGCAGGGACCCCTTAGCTGATAGAGAGATGAAGAAGGGACCCCCTTAGCTGATAGAGAGATGAAGAAGGGACCCCCTTAGCTGATAGAGAGATGAAGAAGGGACCCCCTTATTTGGGGGAGTCTTCATCTCACAAATCCAAAAGAGCACCACAAGCACATGGAAGGACCATGGACCGTTTCAGTCCCCTGAAAATGGACCAAACTGACATTGGAGAAGCTTCTTTGGATGCTTATGAACTACAAGGCGCTAGGCCACGCCCACCTCCTGACAGGTCTGCACAAGAAAATGCTCAGTTGCCTCATGAAGAACAAGCCATTACAGAAGTTGGCAGAGGTGAGCAGCACTCATCTCTCAGACGTGGTGGTGGTGTTGAGCAGCATCCAGACGGCAGACGTGGTGGTGCTGAGCAGCACTCTTTAAATCCTAACACCAGGTCAGAGCGTGCGGACCAGCATCATTATGCATCCAGGGGTGCTATTGGTGCGGATGCCAGGCGGGACCTGGAAAGAGGCCACCATGAAGGAGACCACTCCGAACCATTAATTCTTTCAAATATCCTAAGAAGACAAAATGACATCACTCAATATCTAGCTGACCAACAGCAGCTCTCATTATTGCCCACCAGAGACATTCCAATATTTCATGGTGATGCACTTCACTACATATCTTTCATCCGAGCTTTTCAACACAATATAGAAAGCAGGACCAGCAGTAACCAAGACAGACTTTACTTTTTGGAACAATACACTGCTGGACAGCCAAGGGATCTTGTGCGCAGTTGTCTGCACATGGACCCCCAAAGAGGATACACAGAGGCAAAAATGTTGCTCCAAAAACACTTTGGGCATGAAATGAAAATAGCAACTGCCTATCTGGAGAAGGCACTAAATTGGAACCATATAAGGGCAGAAGATGGAAAAGCCCTGCATGCCTATGGCATATATCTGAGAGAATGCTATAATGTCATGCAAGATATTCAATTCTTAATGGAATTAGAAACCCCTTCGAACATGAGAGCCATTATTGCCAAATTGCCCTTTAAGCTGCGTGATAATTGGAGGTCAACAGCTTGTGCTCTGCTGGAAAGGAAAAAGCAAAGAGCTAAGTTTATGGACCTCGTGGAGTTTGTTGAGAACAAAGCAAACATAGCTTTGGACCCAATATTTGGAGACATTCAGGATCCAGTGTCTAAAGTCGGTCTCAAGCCTAAAGTCACAGTCACACAAAGACCCAAGTCGCAGCTGAGAGGAAGCAGTTTTGCCACCACAATAACACCAGCAGCTCCAGCTACTCATAACACTCAACTGAAGCTAAAGTTCACAGGCCAAGCAGGCAAGCAGGAAAATGTTCCCTCTGCATTCCAACAGCCATGCTTCTTTTGTAATGGAGAACATATAATGCTGCTCTGCAAAAAGTTTAAAATCAAGCCTAATAAGGAGAAGGTTGAATTTCTCAAAACTAAAGGACTTTGCTTTGGATGTCTTGGAAAAGGCCATATGAGTAAGAGCTGTGAAAAGCGCATGAATTGTCAAACATTTCTACAAAAGCACCCCAGCATCCTGCACATCGACAAGAAGCCCGCCCAGCCATCGGGTGGCACGAATGATGTTGGGGGTGAGCCAGCTGTCACTGCACTGGTATCATTGGGCACCGGTAGGCATACTGGGGCTGGTACTAATGGCCGTGATTGCATGTTGGCGATTGTACCTGTGCAAGTGAAAATGATCAAAGGAAATAGAACAGTGAACACTTACGCCTTTTTGGATCCAGGTAGCTCTGCTACTTTTTGTACAGAAGCATTAATGGACGAGCTTAAAGTAAAAGGAAACAAAACTGAAATACTTCTGACAACCCTGGGACAGAAAAGGCCAATTCACAGTTACAAACTGGCCGGATTGGAAGTGGCTGGGCTTGAGGAGAATGCATTCCTTGGACTGCCTGATGTGTACACCCACAAGACCCAGTCACTCACAAAAATATTCCTTCTCAGGAAGACATACAAAAATGGCCTTACCTAAATAATGTTCATGTGAAACGCATCGATGCAGACATTGGTCTTCTCATTGGAGTTAATGCTCCCAAAGCTCTGGAACCATGGGAAATAGTTAACAGTGTAGGTAATGGGCCTTATGCTGTGAAAACTATGTTTGGATGGGTGGTCAATGGCCCACTCAATTGTAGCTCAACGGAGGAGCATGATCGACACTCCTTGAGTGTGAATAGGACTTCCATTGCCAGTGTGGAGGAGCTGTTGATACAGCAGTACAACGCTGACTTCACAGAGCATAATTATGAGAAGAAAGAAATGTCTGCAGAGGACAAGCAGTTTATGAAAATCGTTTCAGACTCAGCAACACTAAAGGATGAACATTATTATCTCAAACTGCCATTTCGGAATCTGGATGTGGTTCTGCCAAATAATCGGCAGATAGCAGAGCAAAGAGTTCATCAACTTTTGAAAAAGTTCAAGAGGAATGAAAGCTTTCATCAGGAATACACAGCCTTCCTCAACGATGTCATCGATAAAGGATATGCTGAGCCGGTGCCAAAGGATGCACTGATGAGAAAGGATGGTAGAGTGTGGTATCTACCACATCATGGGGTGTACCACCCACGAAAAGGCAAAATTCGTGCTGTTTTCGATTGTGGTGCCCCTTTCCATGGAACCTCCTTGAATAAAGAGCTTCTCCAGGGGCCAGATTTGACAAATACCCTATTGGGTGTACTAATCCGATTCCGCCAGGGACCTGTTGCCTTAATGGCGGATATTGAAGCAATGTTCCACCAAGTACGGGTGGATAGCGAGGACAAAGACTTCTTGCGGTTTCTATGGTGGCCTAATGCATGGAGACACGACTCAACCCCGCGCAGACTTCAGAATGACTGTACATCTCTTCGGGGCTGTCTCTTCGCCCAGCTGTGCAAGCTTTGCACTAAAACAGACAGCTAAAGACAATGAGGAGAAATATTCGGAAGATGTCATCAGTACAGTCAATAAGAACTTTTATGTGGATGACTGCCTCAAGTCTGTTGACAGCGTGGAGCAGGCAATCTGTCTGTACAGAGACCTCAAAGACCTCTGTGCAAGGGGAGGATTTGGCCTAACCAAATGGACCAGCAACCGAAGGTCTGTTCTTGCCTCCATCCCAGTGGAAGAAAGGGCTAAGGAGCTGAAACAGCTGGACTTGGATAAAGAACATCTGCCCGTTGAAAGAGCTCTTGGTGCTCAGTGGAACATTGAACAAGACACTTTCACTTTCAATATGTCTCTAAAAAGTCAACCAACCACTAGACGTGGAATACTATCGATGGTGAGCTCAATTTATGACCCACTTGGTTTTCTCTCACCAGTTGTCCTCGTGGCGAAGAGGATTCTTCAGGACCTCTGCAGAATCAAGTGTGGTTGGGATGATTGCATTCCAGATGCATTATCTATGCAGTGGCAAAAATGGCTGGCTGAACTCGATCACCTCAGCAACTTTCAAGTCAGCAGGTGTGTTATTCCAGATGGATTTGGCAGGATTAAGTCAGCACAGTTACACCACTTTTGTGATGCCAGTGAGAGTGGCTATGGGACGGTGTCATACATCCGTCTGGAAGACCACAATAACAACAGACACGTAGCTTTATTGACTGGAAAAGCAAGAGTTACACCACTGAAGCACACAAGCATCCCCAGACTGGAGCTCGCAGCTGCAGTGTTAGCAGCACGTATGGACAGAATGTTAAAGGCAGAACTTCAAATCACAACTGAAGATTCTGTTTTCTGGACTGACAGCATGACTGTCCTAAGGTATCTGGCCAATCGTAATCACAGATTTCAAACCTTCGTGGCCAATCGAATCTCAACCATCCAAGCACTCACAAGCATCTCTCAGTGGCGACATGTAACTTCAAAGCTCAACCCAGCAGACGATGCTTCACGTGGACTGAAAGCTGATGCCCTCCTGTCATCTAAAAGATGGATCAATGGACCTGTTTTCCTCACACTGCCTGAAACCCAGTGGCCAAAATCTGCAGCACTGGGGCACATACCTCCTGGCGACCCAGAGGTGAGGAAAGACATCACAGTTTGCAGTACTGAGGTGAAAATGGAAGACAATCCAACTTGTCAGTTCATCCAGTACTTCTCTACATGGAACAGATTAAAGACAGCAGTGGCATGGTTTCTCAAACTGAAGACTATGTTGAAAGAACTGAGCTTGGCCAGGAAAAAACCCTTGATCAAACCTCAGTATACCAGTATCCAACACTTGTCAGTGGAGGACTTGGATCAAGCAGAAAAAGCAATCGTATGTTTTGTGCAACACCAGTGCTTTTCAGAGGAACTTGACATTCTGGCAAAAAATAAAAGCCAAATTGGAAAAAATAGCAGGATTCACAAACTCAATCCAATAATGTTTGATGGCATCCTGCGGGTTGGAGGGAGGTTGAGTCGAGCTGCTATGCCTGAGGAAACTAAACATCAGATGATCCTTCCTAAAAAACATCATGTGTCAGATTTAATTCTGCGGCACGTCCATGAGCAGGTTGGACATAGTGGTAGGAACCACACACTCTCAAAGCTCAGACGGCTCTACTGGATTCCACAGGCAAATGCAGCAGCTCGTAGGATGCTCAGACAGTGCATGTTTTGCCGGCGGCAAAATGCTAAAGTTGGACAGCAACTGATGTCTGATCTCCCTAAAGATCGTGTGTCTGTGGATCTTCCACCGTTCACACACACTGGAGTCGATTACTTCGGACCTATAATGGTCAAAAGAGGAAGGAGTACAGTGAAACGGTATGGGGTAATTTTTACCTGTCTCGCATGCCGTGCTGTCCACTTGGAAATGGCCTGTTCTCTGGACACTGACTCATGCATTTCAAGGAACTAGACCACGACAAAATTCACAAAACTTTGCTTAAAGATGACATTAAGTGGACATTCAACCCCCCTCATGGCGCTCATCACGGAGGCATTTGGGAGCGATTGATCCGTTCCATTAAAAAGGTCCTTAGATCTGTTTTAAAGGAACAAACAATGGATGACGAGGGTCTGCAAACTGCGCTTTGTGAAGTGGAGGCAATACTCAATGATCGCCCACTTACTCCAATGTCTGATGATCCTGGTGATCTCGAAGCACTAACTCCAAATCATCTACTACAACTGAAGTGCAAACCCTGGCTGCCGCCGGGCGTATTCAAAAAGGAAGACTTGTACTGTAGGAGACGCTGGAGACAAGTGCAGTACATCGCCGATTTGTTCTGGAGGCGTTGGACAAAGGAGTATTTGCCACTTCTACAAGAAAGGCAAAAATGGAACAGAGTAAGAAGAAGCCTGGTACCTGGTGATCTCGTCCTCATCGTCGACGAGACTGCGCCCCGCAACTCCTGGCTGATGGGTCGTATCCTTCAGACGATGCCAGACTCCAAAGGCTTGGTTCGACAGGTCAGAGTGAAAACCAAGTCTAGCATCTTGGACAGACCAGTTACCAAGCTCTGTCTCCTTTTGGAGGCACCTGTGTAGAGGCTACAGCCAAGGCCTCCAACAATGAGGTCATGCCCAAATGCCAAAATTGAGAATTATGTTTATTTATTTGGAAAAGAAATTCTCTGGTATACTTAAAATCATGTAGTATGATATTTGGCTCCATCTTGATTTCATAATATTGTAATTGTTTTCTCTAACGCCAACAATTAGGGGCCGGAATGTTGGAGCCAGTTTGATGTTTTCTTTGTTTTCTCCACTTCTTTCATAGTTTTTAGAAATGTCAAATATTATTTTGGAATATGAAATTATTATTATTGAAATGTAGAGGCCTCCTCTCACCTAACTACATACACCTTTTGGAATTTACTCATTTAAGTTTTGAAACATGCTTTTCAAGCATTTCCTTTTTCCTTTCAGGTTAAAAGCCTGCTTTCCATGTTGTTGTATTCTTTGTATTTTATTGTGAAAAGCTCACCTCCAGACAGGATAAGGTTTGCCTTGAAGAAGGTGACTTTACTTGAATGTCAGTACAATGGAAATGTTTGGTGAGGCCTACGAGGCACACAGTTTTTGACCGCATTTATTTTTATTATTTAGATATAGATATGTATTATACAACATGTTCCACAGACAGAACAGATGAGTAAGGGCCTGCTCTGCTCTGCGGCGGTTAGATCAGGGGTCTTCAGCGCTTTTTGGGCCAAAGACCCCTTAACTTAAGTGGTGTTATAGGATTTATAAAAGTCACATTTTCTCTGCTTTTTCTTGGCGAAAACAAGCCACATTTAACTGGCCATAACTATGGAACGGATTATCGGGATTAACTTTTTCCCCCCGATTCTCCGAGACCCCCATACGTGTAATGAGGTGATCGCCTCATGGACGGCGATCACGGAAAATATTGCATGATTTTTCAAAGGTTCGTAAAAACGCTCTGAATTGCTGGCAGCGGCTTGACACTTTTCTGAAGAATTCTGGCAGTTAAAGAGTTAAGGCCGGACACACTACACCAGCGGTGTCAAACTCGCGGCCCGCGGGCGTTTTGCGGCCCACGGAAAGGTCCGTGGCGGCCCAGGAAATACTTTTAAAGATAGTAAATTGATACTACATCTAACAGACAGAGTCGCATTTTGCACTCACTTGCTGTGCGCGGCCAAGCAGCTCTCCCCCACACGCTGCTACTTGGCTGAGTACCTCTGATGGCCCTGCCATTGTCTCCCCAGCTGTGGAATGTTGTGGCTGATTGGCTCGTTAAGAGTCTATTCAACTACTAGTCGAGTAGTAATGGCTATAGGCTACTCTTTGATCCTCACACAGGAGTCAGCACGGACATGTATTCTCTCTCTCACACACACACACACACACACACACACACACACACACACACACACACACACACACACACACACACACACACACACACACACACACACACACACACACACACACACACACACACACACACACACACACACACACACACACACACGTAGTGCAGTGTTATGAAAACTGAGTTTGTTCAAGCAAAGAGATGTCAGGTGTCTGGGAGCAGCAAGTGATTTAGATGAATTTTCATGCTGGCTACACCATGTAAATTTGATATTTTTTTTTATGGTAATAGCCTAGGTAGTTTAAATGTATCAAAGCTGCTTCTTTTATTTCTCAGGAGCTTGCCCAGTGAAATCCTCATCAGTATTAATTGAACTCAGAGCGTATTTAAATTCAATCTGGGAAAGCATCTGTGTCATTTTAAGATTTATTTGGCTATTCAAAAATAGCAGATATACAAGCTCATAGTGCGGCACTATGAGCTTGTAGATCTGCTATTTTTGTAAATGTAAATAATTCAAGTAGCTAATCTTCATAAAACATTTTTTAAAGTGATATACTGTTGATAGCAGTGACTGAGATGTAGTGGAGTAGAAAGTTCTGGAAATTGGAAATACTCTAGTAAAGTAAAACTACATCAAATCTGTACTTAGGTACAGTACTTGAGTAAATGTAATTAGTTACTTTACACCACTGTTCTATAAATGTAATTATTTAACCACCCACACACATTACCAGGTATTGTTTAACTTCAAATTTAATTATTCTACTTAAAATGGTTTATAATAATAATAATAATAATAATAATAATAATAATAATAATAATAATAATAATAATAATAATAATAATAAGGGTAATTATTATTATTATTATTATTACCCTTATTATTATTATTATTATTATTATTGTTGTTACAAATTGCATTGTTTGTTTTCTGAGACAAGACAACAGATTGAAAAACAATGCTGTATAACTGAATGCGTGTGAGCGCGCATGTGCATCCGCAACTGGTTCCTGCCCACCTCAAGTCACCATTTGACCAATCTTGCCCGGACACCAAAATGAGTTTGACACCCCTGCACTACACCATTACACCACTGGTTTCCAGGATCCCCAAAATTAACATATCATTTGTCCCCAGACCCCCGTCTGAAACTGTTCAGTGCCAGAGAGGTTAGTTTTGTTTCTTTCCTTCATCCAATAGAAGACGCCGTATTCGCTGAGCCGGGCCCGGGGGGGGGCGGGGCCATCATGCCGATGATGGGCGGAGTCTACACTCTCCCCGCGCAGAGGAGCAACCTCTCCCCGTTGCCCATGGCGATGCAGAGGCTGGTTCCCGCGGCGAGCCAGCAGCAGGGGCCGGGCGGGAAACCCCGCAGCTTCACGCTGCCTCGAGACTGCAACCTCCACGCACACCTCACACCCTCCACCAGGGGGCAGCCTGCGCACATGACCGGTGAGCAGGGGGGGGGCATTGATTGATTGCTTGATTGCTTGATTGAATACTTTATTAGTCAGAAATGTAAACAGCATGTGGTACAGTCAGACATTAAGTTATAAGGATAACACCCAAAAAAAAAAAAAAAAAGATCAAAGTGTAGATAATTAACTCACTGAGTGCCATTAACGTGTTTCACGTGTTTTTAGCGCTATGGCGCTGGGTGCCATTAACGTGTTTCACGTGTTTTTAGCGCTATGGCGCTGGGTGCCATTAACGTGTTTCACGTGTTTTTGAAAAATTAGCATAAGTAAACAATTTTTTTTTTTTTTTTTTAAACATGTTCAGAACCCAAGATATCATCATCTGAAGATGTGCAGCTCCATCCACTCCTTGTTTGACTTAGAAATGAAAAAGGCTGTATCTCGCTTCCTAAGCACTTTTTGTTTTCTGTGAAAAAACTCTGGCACTGAGACAACATCATTTTTAAATATTTTTTGTTTATTCGTTTTTGTTCTTTTACATACTCATAGGTAGTAAAATTGAGTGCCAGAATTGCCAAACGTTTTAAAATAAAATAAAAATTCTGGCACTCAGTGAGTTAAGCCACATAATGGGCCAACCTCCCACTGTCTTTTTTAATTAGATGTCAACTCCAGAAGATGACATATCTGACGGAGTTGACAAAATGTAACATGGTATTTTTGTCAGTCATAGTGTTTACAACATTAAAACATGTTAACCATTAATAGACCACTGGTCTGAGAAAAGAGGGGGGGGGGGGGGGGGACGCACTTCCTGGCAAGCAAAGTGTAATGCTGAAAACAGTCTGCCTCTTTTCATTTGTCTTTTCACAATCAGTTTGGTCAAATAGTTTCCATCATCAACAAATACAAAACACTATACCTATAAAACACTATAAAACACTATACCTGTATGTACAAAGGAGAAAAAGTAAACATGTCGTTAGTGAATGACACCTCCTTTCGATGGTAAAAGTACATCTCCTAATAGATGTTTATTCAGGCCATTAAAGAACGGTGTCAGGGCATTCTACATGTTGGTTAGCAGAACAAACTTGTGGTCATGTTGGCTTTTTCATATCATGCATGTTTCTTTCCAATAATAATAATAGGTGAATCTGGTGGACCCAAAGCAACACACGATAACACACACTGCAGCAGAAAGGCAGTGCAGTACACGTGTGTGTGTGTGTGTGTGTGTGTGTGTGTGTGTGTGTGTGTGTGTGTGTGTGTGTGTGTGTGTGTGTGTGCGTGCGTGCGTGCGTGCGTGCGTGCGTGCGTGCGTGCGTGCGTGCGTGTGCTTCCATTTGACCATCCTCATGACTCACGCTCACAGTGAATAAGACACAGAAACACCAGAGACAGAGGCTGCAGTAAAGTGCAGTGAAATGCAGTAAAATGCAGTAAAATGCAACACAAAGCTCTGTGAATCATGGGAAAGTCTATGATTCCTATTTCGTTGTTGTTGTCGGGCAGAAACCTCATATCTCCATATTTTAAGTAGCAGATCTTACAAGCCCGAAACGCGGCGCGAAGCGGCGCGTTTCGGGCTTGTAAGATCTGCTACTTTTTGATACTTTTGAATTTGAATCCTGAAAAGTAACAGTTTTGGAGATATGAGGGTTTCTACCCGACAGAGACCATATTCAAACATGTTCTTATAAACCACATCCATCTGAACTCAGTTTATTCCTGGGACTGGCCGTAAGAGAGGAGTTGTATCGTTAAAAATGTTTCAAATTCTTTTGAAAAGAATTGCAATTTCTCAAGATTTTACAAAATAAATAAAGTATAAATAGCTGATCTACAAGCTTGTTGATCAGCTATTTCTCGAATAGCCCATGAATAGGGTTAAACAGATTGACACTATTATTCATAATTGCCGGGGACCACCTGGAACCCAATCAAGGACCCCTAGGGGTCCCCGGACCCCACCTTGACAACCAATGCTCCAGCACTGCCTTTATTATTTTTCATGTTTTGTTATTCAAGTTGGTGCCTTCCTTTATTATTATCATTATGGTCAGTTTAATATGTAGCATCACAGGTGTTAATAGTAAAATAGTTATAGTACATAGTAAATGAGGCTCAATGCACTTTGCAGTGGTTCAATGCATGATGCTGCCCTCCACTGGTTGAAGTGGGGTATGACCACCAGTAGACACTACAGCAGAACATTTCACTCATTAATCTCTGAATTGAAGTAAGTTTTATTAATTAGTGAAATCAGCTGGTGTCATGTTCACAAATTTAGATTTGTATTTTTATTATCATTTTTTCAAGGTATGTTTTTTGTCTTATTCCGTCTTTATTTGATAATAATATACATTAGACTGACAGGAAATGGGGAGAGAGAGACGGGGAGTGACACAAACAGATCAGGGATTTGAACCTGCAACACTCTGTCAGGCTGCATTAGCAGCCTAAGTGCCCGGACCACTACGCCAGCCATTCATTTAGTTCCATGTGTACACTCTCAGAGTTACAGACCTGTTAAGAGTCCATTTGAAACCCCCTCAAGGAACCTTGAGGGTTCCTGGACCACACTTTGAGAACCTTGTTTTTATTACACAGTGGTACCGGATCAGTACTGGGTATCGGGACCCATACTCAAATCAGAATATCGGGAAGTCATTTTTTAGCGGTACATCTGTACTGAAAACAGTGGATCTACAAGCTCACAATGCAGCCTTTTTTATTTTTTTTTAGTGGTGAAATTAGATTTAGTCTTTGGAATGTGTGTGTGTGTGTGTGTGTGTGTGTGTGTGTGTGTGTGTGTGTGTGTGTGTGTGTGTGTGTGTGTGTGTGTGTGTGTGTGTGTGTGTGTGTGTGTGTGTGTGTGTGTGTGTGTGTGTGTGCGCACGCGCGCCCGCATTGTTATAATTGTCACGCTCCGCCCCTCGGCCTTGGATCTTGAATGCCCTTTTATGGTGTTGGACTCTTTAGGGCTGTTGATTAGGCCTGTTGGGACACTCCTCTGTGGTATTGTTCCTCTGTTGTTACCTTTTGCTCTGATGATGTTTTGTATCTTATTTTGTAGTATTGTTTCCTGTCTGCCTTGGTTGCTGTTTCCTGTCCTGTCTCGTCTGCCCTTTTGATTGGTCGTGTTCTCCACCTGTTGTCCTGTTGTGCCCCGGCCAATCCCTGTGTTGATTTGTCTTGTGTTCACCTGTGTCCACTTAACCCTGTGTCTATATATATATATATATATATATATATATATATGTATATATATTTATATATATATATATATATATATATATATATATATATATATATATATATATATATATATATATATATATATATACATATATATATATATATATATATATATATACATATATATATATATATATATATATATATATATATATATATATATATATATATATATATATATATATATATATATATATATATATATACATATATATATATATGACTGTTATTGTCTGGGAGACGAGAGACAACATCTCTCTGGTGCCCATTCTTCAGGAAAGCAGACAAACATTTTCTTTTAATCCAAAATGAGTTATTAGCCCAGTTAGACTCTTCACATACTAGAGTATGTCTGACATAAATATCAGAGCTTAACTCGACATGTAAATATGAAATAAAGGCATATAAGGTTAGAGCTAGCAACCTCTAAATCAAGTGGTGTTTTCATTACTTAAGAGTTTTAACTTGACTTCAGTTCTATAAGCTGTAGTTTCAAAACTATTCACTCAATCTTATTAACCAATATAACATTATTTTTCCTGCTTTCATATGACATGAAACAATGAAAGTGAAAAAATGCTAGATGACTGTCTCCTAGTCAAATGTGGTCACACATATTCCCCTGTTTGTTCAGGTCCTTGTCTTGTGGTCATTTGATGTTAGTGTGTAATAGTATGCTGTGTTTTGCCTACAAGCCATGCAGTATTTTTAGTACTTGTTTTATGTTCTCATGTTATGGGAAGTTTAAGTTTGATTATTTAAACCTCCTGAACTTTGATTCCTGCGTTCTGCCTTTGGGTCGTCTGAGCTCACACCCTGACAATAATAGTTTGACATTGTTCAGTTCGGTTAGATTAAACTTCAGTCAAAAAAATGCACAAGAACTAAGGGTATTTTGTCTATCATTTCAGTTTGTTTCAGTTAGATTTGTAAACACAGTTTCACTTAGTTATCATTTATTTATTTTATTTTTAGCGACGCGAGCCGCTATAGAGCGGATCCTGCTCTACACCTGACGTTGTCCGTGTTCACAGTCAACGCTCTGATTGGTCAGACCCGTCAACGTTCTGATTGGTCAGACCCGTCAACAAAATGATTGGTCAAGCTTCACGTGACACATGGCTATAAACACATTATAATCACATATCGATGACAAAATGTATCAAAGGCGCCGCTACCTTCACACAGGGTGTGATTTTTACATTTCAGTTAACAAAAATGTATTTTAAATTTTAGTTTTTGTTATTTTGTTAGTTTTCGTTAACTATAATAACCTCTCTCTTCGTGTGTGTGTGTGTGTGTGTGTGTGTGTGTGTGTGTGTGTGTGTGTGTGTGTGTGTGTGTGTGTGTGTGTGTGTGTGTGTGTGTGTGTGTGTGTG
>NC_139959.1:44723659-44741159 GCF_963454915.1 Gymnoscopelus microlampas | reverse complement strand
AAAACATGGGGTAAGAAGACCGTTCGCAGTGCTGATAGGGCAGCGGTGGCCATTTTGTGGTGCCACAGAGAGAAAGATTTCCAAAAATATTTACATAAATTATTTTAAGCCTAGAACCCACAGCCACCCAGTCTCCTAGTGAATCATGATTATCAAACAATTCTGTGTCAAAAAAGCATTTAATTATATAATGTACTTTATTTAATAAATAAACCCTTTTTTTCTGTTTTCAAATACACACAGAATCAAATGTTTTATGGTCATGATTCATATTTTCCGAAATCACTATGGGGAACCATGAATGGCTTTACTATCTGTGGAACCACAAAATGGCCCGCCACCGCTATTGCCCTATAATGGTTCCAGTAAGGGGCGGAGCTAATGGCAAAAGGTGTATTCGTCCAATGGGGAAGTGTCAGCGCCGATAGGGAGGGATCAGCCGACCTGCTTTCAGTTAGAGGTCAGGTTGTAAATCTGTGACTTGACGACTTTTTGTGACGAGGCTTTAAGCGTCGTACCATGTGTGACCAGTGGCGTGCACGGACATTTTGAGGGGCAGGTGCTCAAGTAAATTATACTTTTTTGTTTACTTGGTCTGCTCTTTTTTCCCCTCTACACCTATACCTCTTTGCCAAAAATAGCAGATCTACAAGCCCACAACGCCTCGCAGCGCGAGGCGTTGTGGGCTTGTAGATCTGCTATTTTTGGATAAAGTTCTCCTCAGAAAAGGGATGCTAGGTTTCGAGTGGTTATGGTAAAAAGAAAAATCATATCACATAAAGATTTGGCGGACCCCTTGTAGTAACTCTGAGGACCCCCTAGGGGTCCCGCACCCCCTGTTGAAGACCCCAGCTGTAAACTGAAAAAAAAAGTGCCCTTATTTTCAAAAGGGCACTTCTGGTCAAGAGGGCAAAGGGCAAGTGCTCTAGCACCACTTAGAGTGTATCTGTGCACGTCCCTGTGTGTGACTCAGCTCTCACTTAGATGCCACCGGGTTTAAAGGACGACTTCACCCATTTTCAACCTTATCTTCATATAAATGGTCCTCACTAATGCTCGTTAAAGTATGGTACCAGACCATCTGTGTCTCAGGCAACGTTTCAGAACAGAAAAGGACAAAGTGCCGTTGTGCTCGCACTTCTTATTCTGCGTTTACACGGAGACGCCAAAGTGACTGACAACGCTGTAGTGTGCATGCCAGGGCGCTAGGTGGCGCTGTGTGACGCACTGGCAGATAGACCAGTCACGCATGCGTATAGAACCACTTCCTTTCTACTTCCAGTCACAGCTTTGTTTACGTTTGTTCCCGTTTGTCGCGTCTCCCCCCCCCCCAAATTTTGTATTTAGATTTCTATTAACACTAGTACAATGGATTACTGTATATCATAGCATGCTAACTTTACAGGAATAGAAAGCCTGCAGTTTCAGCTTTTTTCTATTAGCTTGGATTCCCCATCGATGATGTCACTGGTAGGTAGGTTTCTGAACTTACTTTTGAACAGACCGAATAGAAAGGAATGGTTTGGTATTGTAATGAGCATTAGTGAGGTCCAATTATATGAAGATAGGGTCGACAATGGGTGAAGTCGTCCTTTAGTCTGATTGGCTACTCCACTTCCCGTTGAAGCCAGGGTCTGAAGACAGACCTACTGAGTGATTTATAGGTGGTTGGTTGCATAGCATGGCGCGCAAACGAGAATAAAAGCAGGAATAAAGCTGTTTCTCTTGTCATCGGCTTAGCTGAGCTTTCGAGTTTAAGGAGAGTTTAAACCCTGAACATCACATATTTGGCCGCGGACCCCCATCTCAAAACGTGTTGTTCCGGGGACCCCCTGGAAGCCCTCCAAGGACCCCTGGGGGTCCCGGGACCCCACTTTGAGAACCAATGTTTTTTTAGGGAGAGAATGACATTAGAGACCCGTTCAATTCCATCATTACACATCAGTCACGTTGTACAGTACAAACCATTATATTTCTAAATGTTGTTGTTTATTTGCTCTATAGTGTGTGGTTGAATACAGTGGACTGCAGTTTAACTGAAGTTCTGGTGGTCGTTAAACACAGCAGATAAACTGACAAACAGACAAAATGTATTTTTGTAAGACGTTGGTCTCAGAACGTACCATTATGCTATATCTATTTAGCAAACTATATTCAGACAAACAGAATGTGCTCTGCGCTCTCCTTTGAGCCCATCCATCGTTGTGATATATATACAGCAGTTGTTCTCAAACTTTTTCATGCCAAGGACCCCCAAAATGTATTTGGCCGCGGACCCCGATCTAAAAATATTTTGTTCCAGGGACCCCCCCCCCCCCCAGAAGCCAAGATTTGAGTTACAAATGTTCGCTTTCAAAAATATATATATTCAAAGATTAGCAACATTTTTCAAGATTTTTCAAAAATAGCAGATCTACAAGCTCATAGCGCGGCACTCGGTGCCGCGCTATGAGCTTGTAGATCTGCTATTTTTGAATAGCCCAAAGTATAAAAAGGTCATAATTATTCTGATGCTATATTTACATCATTTTGCTGGGTACCCCCTGGAACACCCTCAAGTACCCCTGGGGGTCCCCGGACCCCACTTTGAGAACCAATGATATACAGTACATGTCTGTTTATAATCTAATACACTTTACTATAGATCTACAGAGATACGTTTAATTATTTATAGGATGATATGAGATCCACAGCAGGGAGGGGAAGAGAGGAGGGACATTTCTAGTCGACCGTTGTATCTAAGTGGGTTTATATAATGGTCGTTATAGATCAGTGGTTCCTGCAGACCCCCCAAAATAACCATATGACCCCCCCAAAAGAATCACATTTGAACTGGGGACCCCGCAAATTAATCATATGTGAACTGGGGACCCCCACCCTGACAGCACTTGGAATTCACACACACACACACACACACACACACACACACACACACACACACACGCGCGCACACACACACACACGCTCGCGCACGGGCATGCGCCTGTGCATGGACGGATGGATGCAAGTGCATGCACGCACACACACATACTGTGCGCACATGCACGTGTTTGCACGTGCGCATGCACATAATACACGCATGAATCTCACGGATACTGTACACACAGGTACTTGGGCATAGTACACACACACACGCGCGCACGCGCACGCACACGCACACCCACACAGAAACATGCACTGAGCCTGAATGCTGTTAATATGCTGCCCCCTGTTGGTTGGTGGTAGCATGTGTTTTGTTGGTCTGTTAAAACACTGGCTCTCAAACGTTTTCATGTCAACGACCCCCACTCTGACATCAGGGCCACGGACCCCTATTTCATAACATTTTGATATCTGGGACCCCCCAAAGAAGTAACACTTCTATGAGGGTTTTTTTCCACCCAGAGAGAGTGACAATGTGTTTGTTTAAAGGTCTGTTAACATCTATGTTTATGATGTTTAAAGGTCTGTTAACATCTATGTTTAAAGGTCTGTTAACATCTATGTTTATGATGTTTAAAGGTCTGTTAACATCTATGTTTAAAGGTCTGTTAACATCTATGTTTATGATGTTTAAAGGTCTGTTAACATCTATGTTTAAAGGTCTGTTAACATCTATGTTTATGATGTTTAAAGGTCTGTTAACATCTATGTTTATGATGTTTAAAGGTCTGTTAACATCTATGTTTATGATGTTTAAAGGTCTGTTGACATCTATGTTTAAAGGTCTGTTGACATGATGTTTAAAGGTCTGTTGACATCTATGTTTAAAGGTCTGTTGACATCTATGTTTAAAGGTCTGTTGACATCTATGTTTAAAGGTCTGTTGACATCTATGTTTAAAGGTCTGTTGACATCTATGTTTATGATGTTTAAAGATCTGTTAACATGATGTTTAAAGGTCTGTTGACATGATGTTTAAAGGTCTGTTGAAATGATGTTTAAAGGTCTGTTGACATCTATGTTTATGATGTTTAAAGATCTGTTAACATGATGTTTAAAGGTCTGTTGACGTGATGTTTAAAGGTCTGTTGACATCTATGTTTATGATGTTTAAAGATCTGTTAACATGATGTTTAAAGGTCTGTTGACGTGATGTTTAAAGGTCTGTTGACATCTTTGTTTATGATGAGTGACGACTATATTTATTGACATAATCGGTCTCGGCGTGTTCTGTTGTCCTGAGACAATAAAGTTCAGCTGTTTGAACAAAAATATACTTCTGTCTGTGGTTTGTTTACGATCCATTAAAATGGAGGAGGAGGAGTGGGTAGAGAGACAGCTGTGAGAGAGAGAGAGAGAGAGAGAGACTGACTGACTGGTGAGCTTGTAGATCATTTCTGCAAAACTATTGGGTGTGTAGACTATAGGACAGGGTTCCCCAATAGGCGGCCCGCGGGCCATTTGCGGCCCGCGAGAGGCAACACTCTGCGGCCCGCGACAACTCCTGGCATAAAAAAAAATGTTTGTTTTTTTGTTTGTTTTTTGAAAAAAATAATAATAATAATAATCAAATTCACACACACTTACAAATTGTGTGTAAAAATTATAACAGACCCCCCTAAAAAGCACTACACAAGAACCCCAGGCCTAAAATAACTGTCAAATTAGCTAGATTAGAGGGGGAAAAAGAATCGAAATAAAGTTGACAAAAACAGAAATCAAAATCCACCCAAAACCGCGAAATTTTCGCCCAAAACCCGCCCAAAACCGAAAAAAAAAAAATAGAATTCGGGCGCCCGCGCGATTCGCGCGCGGGCACGAGGGTACCTGCCCTCAGCTTGGCACCCGAGACAGAATTTGGCCCTTTTTTTCATTCCAACTAACTTCTCTCTGGCTTATAAAGCACTTTCACCTGCAATACCACATTGTCCTGTTTGGCAAGGGGCGCTATTGAGCCAGTTTGTATGCATGTTATCTCCTGGTTCTGTGTGGAAAAAGTAAAACAAAAAAATAAGATTTTTTTTTTTTAAATCAAAAAAAAAAAAAAACTTTTTTTTTTTTTTTTTTTTGGGTTAGAACTTAAAAACGGGAGGAATTGTTCCGTGACGTGACGTAGGCAGGGGGAACAAATCTGACGGACTGTTTTCAGACCAATTTACATAAAAAAACACAGATAGCCTATGAAAGCCTGCATGCTCGAAGTCGGGTATTTTTTGGAACAGAAGAGAGGTGGGGGAGACCAAAAACACACAAAAATTAAGAAAAAGTTAAAATTCATGGTATAGACCCTTTAAGTTAATGAAATGCCACCCCGGTAATTCTTAGAACAAGCCAAAATGGCACAGGAAACAGCTAAAGAATATCTCACCTCATTTACATCACGCTTTCACTCTTTCCCCCCGCTTATAGATCATATTCATCACCATGTTGAAGTCTTATGTTAGAAAAGAAGATATTGATGGTGTGTGTGTGTGTGTGTGTGCGTGTGCGTGTGCGTGTGCGTGCGTGTGCGTGTGCGCGTGTGCGTGTGCGTGTGTGTGTGTGTGTGTGTGTGTGTGTTGTATCCTGTACTACTTGGAAGTAAAACTGCACTTTATACACAATTCACTTTAGTATATAAATATATATTGCCCTCATGCAGGGCCATCAGAGGGGGAGGGCCATCAGGGTGCACTAGGTGCCAGTCAGAGGGGCGGGGCCATCAGTCAGAGGGGCAGGGCCATCAGTCAGAGGGGCAGGGCCATCAGTCAGAGGGGCAGGGCCATCAGTCAGAGGGGCAGGGCCATCAGTCAGAGGGGCAGGGCCATGTCAGAGGGGCAGGGCCATGTCAGAGGGGCAGGTCCATCAGAAGGGGCAGGGCCATGTCAGAGGGGCAGGGCCATGTCAGAGGGGCAGGGCCATGTCAGAGGGGCAGGTCCATCAGAAGGGGCAGGGCCATGTCAGAGGGGCAGGGCCATGTCAGAGGGGCAGGGCCATGTCAGAGGGGCAGGGCCATGTCAGAGGGGCGGGGCCATGTCAGAGGGGCAGGGCCATCAGGGTGCACTCGGTGCCCGTCAGAGGGGCAGGAAGCCGACAGATCTCTCTCCAGCGGTCTCGCTCCGGCTCGTACTCCAGCACGCCCCGCACCGTCACCTCTCTGCCCTCCCTCCACCTCCTCCCTCCACACAGCAGCAGCGTGCCGGTGGGCGAGGCCGCCACGCCGTAGCCGAACGAGGCGGCGCCGGCGAGGAGGAGCGGCCGGAGGCGCGTCCAAGCGTCGGCCGGAGGCGGGTCGTAGCGCTCGATGTCGCAGAAGGGCTCGAACTCGCCCAGCAGGGCGTAGAGGCGGCCGCCGGCCGACGCCATGCGGTGGCCGAAGCGGCCGATGGCCATGGAGGCTCTCTTCTCCCACGCCTCGCTCCCCCTCCTCCTGGCGGCGCCCCCTGCTGCAGGCTCCCAGCAGAGCAGCTCTCGGCGGCCACTCTCTGGCCGCCGGACGTCTCCCGCCGCCCCCCGCTCGCCCCCCGGGCCCCGCTCACCCCCCGCCGGGCTCGCCCCGCCCGACACATAGATCCTGTCCCCCAGCACAGCGGAGGCGTGGCCGTGCAGGGGGCGGGGCAGGGGCGCCCCTCTCCGCCACACGCCGCCGCCCTCCATGTCGTAAAACTCCGTTGTTGCTACTGCGATGGCGGCCGAGCCCTCCGTCGCTTCGTCGGGGGCGCGGCGGTGCCCGCCCAGGGCGTAGATGACCCCTCCCAACACGCAGCAGGCGAACCGCGCTCGCCTCTCGCGCATCGACCCCACCTCCTCCCAGCGCTCGAAGCGCGGGTCGTATCGCCACACCCGATTGGACGTCGTCACGGCGACGGATTTGCCACCGCCGCCCTCGTCCTCCTCCTCGTCGTCTCCTCCCGTCACCTGGTCTCCGCCAATCAGGAAGAGGAAGCCGCCCACCGAGCACACGCAGTGGTTCTTCAGCCGCTGTGGGAGGAGCTCGGCGGACCTCAGGGGCGAAAACGTTCTGGTTCTGAGGTCCAGCGTCAGGACCCGCCGTTCCGGCCAATCGGGGCTGGCCCCTCCCCCCACCAGCAGCACGTGATTGGGCGACGACGCTCGGACCGTCGACTGCCGCCCGATCTGCCTGACGGGCCGGGCGTCGCCCAGCCCGTGATACTCCGCCGCCCGCGTCAGCTGACTCCTGATCAGAGGCGTGGCCATGGCCCGGTGGGGGGCGCGGCTCAGGCCGGCGAGGTCGGCGGCCGCGACCAGCCCGAAGCGCAGGCGGCTCAGCAGGAGGTTGGACCGCAGCGGCGGCATGGAGGGGCCGTTCTCGTCCAGCCAATCCAGACACAGCCCGACGAGCTCCGCCTCTTTGACCCCGGGCATCTCCTCGGCGTCCAGCGCGGCCGTCAGCGATTGGACGTTCAGGTGGAGGAGCCCGCCCCTGTCCTCCTCGCGCAGCAGCGCCCCCATCTCCGCGGCTACGGTGCGGTTGGCGTCCGCCAGCGCGTCCGGGAGGGCGTGTCTCTCGGCCAGGTTGGCGTAGGCGCAGCAGGTGCGGGCGCACAGCCCGTCGGTGATGAAGCGCTGGCATAGCGCCACGGCAGCGTCGACCTGAAGGTACCTGAAGGACAAGCAGGGATCAATTATGAAAATTACACGTCAGGCTTATTGTGACAAAGAATAAATACGATTAACACATTGCCTGTCAAGGACATACACATATTGTTTTTGAAAATTCCACAAGAGGGAGCTCTAACACAACTTAGGAATGATCCCTAGACCAGGGGTGCACATGCGCACCCAAAATAAATAATGTGCGCCACATCAGACGACGCGAGGCGTTTTTGCGTACCTACAGCTGGGACAGGAATTTCCAAGCTTTTATTTTATAGCAAAACTAAAAAATAAAAGCCTGGAGATCGAGGCTAGGAATTTACTTCCTGAAGACACACTCACACACTCTCGCTAAAGTACGCGGCGGCCCCATGTACAGCCATTAGGCACAGGAGGACGCATGCTGTGATTGTGTGAGCCTCGCATCTTGACACACAGACAGGCTGCGACTGTCACTAGAGGCACTCGTCACTGATGATGAACGCACGTAATGGTTCAAAATATGCCGTGAACGTCCAAATCTGGCGGATAGGACAGGGCACCAACCTCGAAAATCGGCGGAATTTGGAAGCAGAGCGTCCTTTTTTCTCGTGCAGCTTCAAACGCCACTTTGTTTGTGAAAACACTTGGACCCCCAGCATCCCTGTTCTGGGGGAACCTTCGCCAATACCAGCCCAAAAAATGCACTCTTTATTGGTCCGTTTTATCAAGTATAGAGGGTTTAAGTGGCACTGAATTTGAAGCTCAACAAAAGCTAATTCATCCATTTTCACAATAAACTATAATCTCTGCGATACAATAAAGGATAATCAGAAAAGTTTATGCTACCTGGACGCCTCCAGGACGTCGGGGAGGGTCGCGGGCGACAGGCTGAGCCAGCCGGCGTACAGGAAGTCCAGCACGGCGCCCAGACCCTCGGGCGTCAGCGCCGGGATGCTAACGGCGGCCGCCCGCCGCTCCGCCGTGAAGCTCTCTCCGAACAGCGCGCGGAAATACTCGCTGGAGGCGGCCAGCAGGGGGCGGTGGCACGGGAAGGAGGCTCCGCCCGTCTCCAGGACGACGTCGCACATCCGCCCGTCCGCCCGGAGCCGCTGGAAGCCCGCGAGGAGCCCCGCACCGTGGGAGGGGCTAAACTGGAGGGAGTAACTCTCCATCCCGACGCACGGATATGGAGATGGAGGCTGGAGAGGAGAGGAGAGGAGGGGAGAGGAGAGAGGAGAGGAGAGAAAGCTTGTCAAGTGAATGACGCAGCAGTGTGTGTGAGACATAGACTGTATAAATGAGATGGACAAAGCCACTCCGCTGCTTTCTACAGACCGAAAATGAAGCCGATTGTTCCAAGACTGTAGGTCCACCATCTTTCAATACGCGTCAGAATGAGACCAGACCATTATTGGTTGGGTAGCTTGTCAATCAAGAGCGGGGGGCGGGGAATGAATGCTATTGGTTGTGTAGCTTGTCAATCAAATCATCCCGCCCCTCCTAGAGAATAGCCTACTTTATCGTCAATTTTAAAATAAATAGGAACATAATTTAGCAAAACGCGTATCCTGATGATTGACTTTAAACTAGCGACTGGAAGCATATAGAATTTATGACAATTTTTATTACAGTAAGAAAATCTAGTCTAAAGTTTGTCAAAAAACCCATTCACTTGCGTTAAAATAAATTCTTTCTGACACCGCAGGTCGGCGCAGGGTAAAACAGTGCCTCACTCTGGCCATTTATCTGGCCTCATCGTAAATATCTAAGACTTGCCCCTTGGTGTGAGAAGAGGGACAGGAGGCTAAAATGGCGTGAGGAGACATTCAGTGCCAAGTAAATAAAAGAAAATAATTGCCAATAGTGCCATCGATGTTTCATTAATCTTACCTCTTTAAGTAGAATATGTATCTTTAGTGTGATCGATCCTCTGATGGTTGGTAATCACGGTGCGGTTTCACCGCGGCCTCCCGTTCACTTTCTATGGGCCGTTGTGTGTGTGTGTGTGTGTGTGTGTGTGTGTGTGTGTGTGTGTGCCCTGCAGGCATGTGACTCCTTAACACCCTGATAGGAGGGTCAAACCGTCTGCCCCCACACACCCACACACACCCCCCCCCCCCACACAAACACACACACACACACACACACACACACACACACACACACACACACACACACACACACACACACACACAGTGTTGTACGTAGTAGATAATCCTGTGATGGTTACACTGTCTTTATACTGTTTGTTTGTAGCGTTGCCCTTTACCTCTCTGTCCGTGTGGGAGTATCACGCTAGTATGTGTGTGTGGAAACGTGCACGCCAACACACAATAATACTCACAGAATGCATGCACACGCACACACACACACACACACACACACACACACACACACACACACACACACACACACACACACACACACACACACACACACACACACACACACACACGCACACACACACACCCAGGGCAGATTAACTCATTGGCTGAATGCAGCTGCTCGCGCACATCGTTGCCATGTCTGCTTATTATGAGCCATGTTGGGCTTGTTTTTCTGTAAAGTGGCTTCTAAATATTAGTAGGTGTGTGTGTGTGTTTTTTTTTCTGGGGTGGGGGGGGCTTGTTAATGCTGTCTAATGTTGTTTAAAGCAGTTGTTCTCAGATATCGTCATGTCTTGGGACCGCCTAGGGAGCCACAGGCCCTGGTTGCCCCAGGTTCGATTCCAGGCCAGGTCAGCATGTGTGTCGATGAAATGAAATTTTTCCCTGAGCAAGACTCTTAACCCCTAATTGCTCACAGGTTCTCATTGGAAACAAGACCGCAAGGACTTTCATGAACGACCTGTTAAAAGGAATCATCCTTATCCTTATCCTTTTTGGCCGCGGAGCCCCAACTGAAAATATGTTGTGCCAATACTAGGGATGCACCAATATGGAAATTCTTGGCCGATAGCGATGTTTGAAATAACAATTTAGCCGATACAGATATTTGTTTATTTAATGTTTGGTGTTATTATTGCCCCCTTTTGTGCCAGGTAAACAAATACCTCTTCATTATAAGCAGTGTTCATTTTGACAGCTAATTTTTTTTTAGTCTTAATCTTTTGAATAACGCACCATTTACTTTTAGTCCTATTTTAGTCTTCTGAAATTGTTTAGTCTTAGTCTAGTCTTTGTCGACTACATATCAAAACCTTAGTCTTTTAGTCCTTTAGTCTTTTAGTCTTAGTCTTAGTCGACAAAATTAACACTGAAGAAATAACTGTTCAGAATCTGTAAAAACACAACATAATTGCCTCCTATCGCCTGTAACTTTATAACTAGCAAAAAAAAAAGGGGGAAAACGGATGTTCAGAGTAACGCATAGCGTTTGGTGTTAAAGAGGTGGTGCCATGGTTTTGCACTTTTTCTGTTTTTCATGTGTCTATGACAGGGGTTCTCAACCTTTTCAGGCCGCGACCCCCAAAATAATGATATTATTTCCCGCGACCCCCCGCGTGCACGCGCGCGGTCCCGTTCGCGCGCGCGAAGGTTATTTAATTATAATAGGTTATTTGATAATTGTTTATTATCAAAACATTTTTGCAAAAAGTGGGTAAATTGAGTAAATTAACTGATAAAACATGAATTAATGATAACATAAAAAAATATTTTGTTTTTTTTTGTTTTTTTTTCAAATTCACCAAAAAATCGGCCGACCCCCAGGTTGAGAACCACTGGTCTATGAGGTTGATAGAACTTCATTAAGCCCCCTGGTTGTGTTTTTATGGTGTTTTATGTCTTCTCTGACTATCTTGAGTTTCTTTCTGGAGGCTGAAACCTTGAGGGTCAAACGTGCCGATAGAGAAACAGCCCTTTAGTGACATAGTAAAATAAAGGCACTCCGTCACTGAAAATAACGGCACTCCGTCATCGTTTGGTGTTCAGAGTAAGCCTGTGTGCTTTTAGCACTGAACTGAATCCTCATGGACTGTTGCACTATGTTGGTTGTTTGTCATCAGAAGCTGTTTAGTGTTTCTACTGATAGCGCAGAGAACCAGAGACGGTCTGGGTCTCATTATCACGGTCACACTGATCCCTGTCTGTATGTTATGAGAGGGAAGACATTCCCTGTGATTTATTGCTGTCACTCACGCGCACACAAGCACGCACGCACGCACGCACGCACGCACGCACGCACGCACGCACACACACACACACACACACACACACACACAAGCCATGAGAATACTCATTTAAAGGGCAAGACCACTTTGGTAGAGGTTTGGGTTGTGTATTTACCTTGCCATGACGTGACTCCAAAGGTGGGCAAGAAATCAAAAATAATTGCTCCATTGATTAGAAATTGATAATTCAAAATATGCTCCTCATTGACTTACATTGTACGGTAAAACAGCTCTCAAAGTCACTCTTTTAGCACAAAAACGAACGCAAACAAAGTTGATTCAGACAATATAGAACCTCACCAAACCCAGTACTGTTTGTTTTTTAAATAAAAATGTCAACTTCCTGTTGATTTTGCCATTTTTAATAAGTAGAAAACCCGGACTGGATCGGTGAGAGTGTACAAATGGAACCAAATGGACCCGTTAGGGTCCATTTGGTTCCATTTGCACACTCTCAGAGTTACAGACCCATAAGGGTCCATTTGGTGCCTAATCTATCATTTAGCTGGGGACCCCCTGGAACTCCCTCAAGTACCCCTGGGGGTCCCCGGACCCCACTTTGAGAACCAATGCTTTAAGAGACATTTTAGGAGACACAGATTAGCTTCATTGGTTTTAGTTTGAGGTATTTTGAGGTGAGAACGGGTTTTAAATTGTATTTGTGGTTATGGGCTACGATTACATTGGGCCAGCGCCAGTGGTGTAAAGTAACTTTTACAAAGTACAAAGTAAAATGTTGAGGTATTTGTACTTGAGTATTTCCAATCTCCAATACTTTTACTTTACTCCACTACATCTCATAGGCAAATACTGTACTTTTACTCCACTACAATTATTTGAAAACTTTAGTTACTAGTTACTTTTCAGTTATACATGATTACATTATAAAACATACATTTACCAATTTAGCCCTATTTTATACCTTGGCTATTTGACAATAGCCGATCTACAAGCTCACAACGCGTCGCATCGCGACGCGTTGTGAGCTTGTAGATCGGCTATTTTCAAATATTTAGTACTCTTACTTTTGATACTTTAAGTACATTTCGATGCCAATACTTTTGTACTTTTACTAAAGTAAATTTTGAATTCTGGACTTTTTCTTGTAACATAGTATTTTTATATTGCAGTATCGGTACTTTTACTAAAGAATGTGAGTACTTTTTCCTCCACTGGCCAGCACAGGTCAAGTAAAATATACGTTTTGATGCGTGTGTGCGTGCGTGCGCATGTATGTGTGTGTGTGTGTGTGTGTGTGTGTGTGTGTGTGTGTGTGTGTGTGTGTGTGTGTGTGTGTGTGTGTGTGTGTGTGTTGTGTCTTTCACCTTCCCGTAACCTCCTTGTGGTTTGGCTTTGGGCGGCTCAGATTCAGACTAGTTGTTAAAACATCTCTCTCTCTCTCTCTCTCTCTCTCTCCATAGAATTACACTATGACCTGATTAGGGCTAAACATAGACACAGCTGTCCTGTGTGTGTGTGTGTGTGTGTGTGTGTGTGTGTGTGTGTGTGTGTGTGTGTGTGTGTGTGTGTGTGTGTGTGTGTGTGTGTGTGTGTGTGTGTGTGTGTGTGTGTGTGTGTGTGTGTGTGTGTGTGTGATCAGAGGCAGACAGACAGACTCACAGTAATCTAACATTCTTTCCCCTCATGAATAGGATGGCTTTGGGGGGCTTTGAGGAGGGGCACCATGCCCCCCACACACACACACACACACACACACACACACACACACACACACACACACACACACACACACACACACACACACACGCGCCAAAGTGGATCATTTATAGCAGCACTGTTTCTCAATCAGTGGGTCGGGGACCCGCGTTTGGGTCGTGAATAAATATCTCAAATATCACAATGACCATGTTCTTGTGTGTTTTCAGTGGTTTTGTGATAGAAGGCGCTGTTCATGGTGCCCCTCCTCAAAGCCCCCCAAATTAATAAAATTGAATTGAATTGTTCTGTTGCCTGTGAGTGATGATGTTAAATCTGTAAATCACTTTTTTATTTAGTTTTAAATCCTCAGTTAAAGGACGACATCACCACTTTTCAACATATCTTCATATAATAGGTCCTCCCTAATGCTCATGATAAAATGATCAAAGTTTTTTCTAATCAGTCTGTGTCTCAGAGGAGTGCTGTAGACAGTTCAGAAACCCGTCTACCAGTGACATCATCGATGGGGGAATCCAAGCTAATAGAAACTGCAGGCTTTGTATTCCTGGAAAGTTGCAATGCAATAATAGATCCCATTGTTCTCGCCTTTATAAAAATCTGAATTAAATTTTTTTAATCTTTTTGGAGAAAAAAAATCCTGCCTAACGATGATGTCACTGGTAGACGGGTTTCTGGACTGTCCACAGCCCTCCTATGAGACACAGACCAAGTAGAAAAAAATGGTATCATTTTATCACACACACACACACACACACACACACACACACACACACACACACACACACACACACACACACACACACACACGTGTCAAGGACCCCCAAATAGACACTTATTAGACCGCGGACCCCCATTTGAAAAAATAAGCCAGGGACCCCAATAAGAGAAGGTTTTTACGGCTCTAGCAGTGATTCTCAACCATTTTAATTTCAAGGACCCCCCCAGTTTAACATGCATTAGGGCTACGGACCCCCATTTAATGGCATTTATACCTCTGGGACCCCAATTCATATTGTAAAATCAATGTTAGATTTAACTCTGAGAGTGTACAAATTGAACCAAATAGTTACAGACCCATAAGGTTCCATTTGGTTCCATTTGTACACTCTCAGAGTTACAGACCCATAAGGGTCCATTTGGTTCCATTTGTACACTCTCAGAGTTACAGAACCATAAGGGTCCATTTGGTTGCTATCCATCATTTAGCTGGGGACCCCCTGGGACCCCCTCAAGTACCCCTGGGGGTCCCCGGACCCCACTTTGAGAACCAACGGTATAGATGAATCACCAGTCTGTTTAACCAACATATGATTTATTGTATAGTTTGTTACTGAGGATAAAACCATCCGGTTTCAACAGAACTGTTGTGTTTGAAAGCAAAGAAGAAAAGAGTCACGTTTCAAACAAAGTAAAGCAGAACAATTCAACTCAAACATGAACCATGGGTCTAGCCTGGTAAACCCTCCCTCCAGAAATATCATTTCCATTTGATTTCAGGAGTGAGTCTGGCCTGAACCGCCTTTCTGCAATATTCGCTCTGTACGCCGAACTGACGAGCCTATCAGCGTCGTCGCACATCGTTCTGTGATTGACAGCGACAGTTGGCCAATCAGGTGGCGAGTTCGAGTGAGCCCGAATGAAGCCGAGTGCAGCCTGACTGCAGCGACAAAAGACGAACGGCAGCCATTGTTTTTTTGTGCGAGTGCCGTCACTTCTTATTTTCGGTTTTAAAACGGTCTCAAACTTCTTTTTTGAGGCACGGAATTTACTATTAAGATATCGTTTGGATAGAATTTAGTTGTTTAACTACATATATGTGGTCAATTAATCATGACAGAGCCTATTTAAAAATATAAATTTAGAGAACCGGCAGGGGCGGGGAGTGACACGCATGTATCCCAATAAAGCAACCTATTTTGGGCATGGCAGCCCCAAAAGTCCCGTTGCGTCACATAGTCTGGAGGTGGTCAAAATGAACTGCTGATTGGCTGAAGGGGAAAAACGATCATTGGTTGAAGGGGTTGTCAGTCAACGGTATTGCTCCCGCCCAACTCCAGCCCACAGCCAATATTGCAGAAAGGCGGTTCAGGCCAGACTCACTCCTGAAATCAAATGGAAATGAGATTTCCGGAGGGAGGGTTTACCAGGCTAGAACCATGGGTCCTGGTGTTACGACTCAATATTTCAACATACAGCTCTATCATTATAAATAGGTTTTAGTGATAATGGTAATAGTTGTCTCAAACGTACAGCTACATGTTCTTTATTACAAAGGCATCAGCTAAATAAATATATATATTAAATGTATATATATATATAGTATTTATATAGCCTGGGATCCAGCCTGCTTTGCTACGTTCGGCGGACTTTTATTTCTCTCTTCGCTACTCAGTCTGGAATACCTCCTATCTCCAAGGGAGGCGGGACATGCCAAACGTTTCGAATTGTGACGTGGCTTCTGATTGGTCTGTGGTGCGGGGCGGGACAAAAAAAACAGTGTGATCGTTGTGATTCGTCATTCGTTTGAACAACATCCAATCAGCAACGACGTTGCCTAACGTAACATGTGTAGTTCTGCAAAACGACTCAATGGGGTGCATTCCAGACTGAGTAGCGAAGAGAGAAAGAAAAGTCCGCCGAACGTAGCGAAGCAGGCTGGATCCCAGGCTAGTATTTATATAGCTATTATTGCTTTTGAAAAGGTGCATTACTGTGTGTGTGTGTGTGTGTGTGTGTGTGTGTGTGTGTGTGTGTGTGTGTGTGTGTGTGTGTGTGTGTGTGTGTGTGTGTGTGTGTGTGTGTGCGTGTGCGTGCGTGTGCGTGTGTGTGGGGGGGGTTTATGTTGATTGTCACTTGTCCACAGCAAAGATATTCTTCAAAATAAGTCTTTCAGTCTTTTTTTTTCTCAAAACAAGTGTAAATATCTCACCTATATGGGGAGAACTACCGCAACGTGATACTAATGCAACCCCCACTAGTCTTAGCTTTGTGGTTCACAAACTATTTCATACCAAGGGACCCCCGAATTGATATATGTTTGGCCACGGACCCCCTCCCCACCCCCCCCATCTGAAAATGTTTTGTGCCAGGAGACCCCCCTCCCAAAAGAGAAGATTTGTGTTGTTAAAGAATTCAAAATTGTTCAAAATGTTTCAAAGTTAAAGTTAGATAACTGATACTTCCACATCAGAAAAAAACATACACAGTCAAATCCTGAGTGTTAAAGGCAGGGTGATCGGTTTTCCTTTGATAAAATAAGTGTTAAATAACTATATATTCTGATGGTAATCATTACTATAGAGTGTGTGTTCAGTAACAGTGTTAAATAACTATATATTGTGATAGTAATCATTACTATAGAGTGTTTGTTCAGTGACAGTGTTAAATAACTATATATTGTGATAGTAATCATTACTATAGAGCAGTGGTTCTCAAACTTTTTCGTGCCAAGGACCCCCAAATAGACACTTATTAGACCGCGGACCCCCGTTTGAAAAGATAAGCCAGGGACCCCCATAATAGAAGATTTTTACGGCTCTCTCTAGCAGTGATTCTCAACCATTTTAATTTGAAGGACCCCCAGTTTAACATGCATTAGGGCTATGGACCCCCATTTAATGGCATGGATGTATGTCTCTGGGACCCCAATTCATATTGTAAAATCAATGTTAATGTAACTCTGAGAGTGTACAAATGGAACCAAATGGACCCGTTAGGGTCCATTTGGTTCCATTTGTACACTCTCAGAGTTACAGACCCATAAGGGTCCACTTGGTTCCTATCCATCATTTAGCTGGGGACCCCCTGGAACCCCCTCAAGTACCCCTGGGAGTCTCCATGTCTCTGCAGCTCTTTAAAAAAAAACTGAAAATTCAGGTCAGGATACCAATTTTATCCAATCAGGAGAGAGATCAAACAAGTGGAATTGGAGGTGATGACACAACGGCAACATTGGAACTGGAACGCTATAAAACGTATAAGCCGATAAACGGGTACTCTCTCCTGATTGGTCGAACATTTGTAATGATTACTATCACAATGTTGTGCTGACATAAAAAAAATATCACTTTACCCTACCTTTAAAAGACAACTTTGTTTTTTTTACAACCAAGGTTTATATTTTAGCTTGTAATTAAAAGTAAATAAAAG
>NC_139959.1:44716159-44718659 GCF_963454915.1 Gymnoscopelus microlampas | reverse complement strand
CCGAATGAAGCCGAGTGCAGCCTGACTGCAGCGACAAAAGACGAACGGCAGCCATTGTTTTTTGTGCGAGTGCCGTCACTTCTTATTTTCGGTTTTAAAACGGTCTCAAACTTCTTTTTTGAGGCACGGAATTTACTATTAAGATATCGTTTGGATAGAATTTAGTTGTTTAACTTCATATATGTGGTCAATTAATCATGACAGAGCCTATTTAAAAATATAAATTTAGAGAACCGGCAGGGGCGGGGAGTGACACGCATGTATCCCAATAAGGCAACCTATTTTGGGCATGGCCGCCCCAAAAGTCCCGTTGCGTCACATAGTCTGGAGGTGGTCAAAATGAACTGCTGATTGGCTGAAGGGGAACAACGATCATTGGTTGAAGGGGTTGTCAGTCAACGGTATTACTCCCGCCCAACTCCAGCCCACAGCGAATATTGCAGAAAGGCGGTTCAGGCCAGACTCACTTCTGAAATCAAATGGAAATGAGATTTCCGGAGGGAGGGTTTACCAGGCTACCGTGGGTCCTGGTGTACGACTCAATATTTTTACATACAGCTCTATCATTATAAATAGGTTTTAGTGATGACGGTAGTAGTTGTCTGAAAGGTACAGCTACATGTTCTTTATTACAAAGGCATCAGCTAAATAAATATATATATTAAATGTATATATATATAGTATTTATATAATTATTATTGCTTTTGAAAAGGTGCATCATTACTGTGTGTGTGTGTGTGTGTGTGTGTGTGTGTGTGTGTGTGTGTGTGTGTGTGTGTGTGTGTGTGTGTGTGTGTGTGTGTGTGTGCGCGTGTGTGCGTGTGTGGGGTTTATGTTGATTGTCACTTGTCCACAGCAAATATATTCTTAAAAATAAGTCTTTCAGTCTTTTTTTTTTCTCAAAACAAGTGTAAATATCTCACCTATATGGGGAGAACTATCGCAACGTGATACTAATGCAACCCCCACTAGTCTTAGCTTTGTGGTTCAAAAACTATTTCATACCAAGGGACCCCCGAATTGATATATGTTTGGCCACGGACCCCCCCCCCCCATCTGAAAATGTTTTGTGCCAGGAGACCCCCCTCCCAAAAGAGAAGATTTGTGTTGTTAAAGAATTCAAAATTGTTCAAAATGTTTCTAAGTTAAAGTTAGATAACCGATACTTCCACATCAGAAAAAAACATACACAGTCAAATCCTGAGTGTTAAAGGCAGGGTGATCGGTTTTCCTTTGATAAAATAAGTGTTAAATAACTATATATTCTGATGGTAATCATTACTATAGAGTGTTTGTTCAGTAACAGTGTTAAATAACTATATATTGTGATAGTAATCATTACTATAGAGCAGTGGTTCTCAAACTTTTTCGTGCCAAGGACCCCCAAATAGACACTTATTAGACCGCGGACCCCCGTTTGAAAAGATAAGCCAGGGACCCCCATAATAGAAGATTTCTACGGCTCTCTCTAGCAGTGATTCTCAACCATTTTAATTTCAAGGACCCCCAGTTTAACATGCATTAGGGCTATGGACCCCCATTTAATGGCATGGATGTATGTCTCTGGGACCCCAATTAATATTGTAAAATCAATGTTAATGTAACTCTGAGAGTGTACAAATGGAACCAAATGGACCTGTTAGGGTCCATTTGGTTCCATTTGTACACTCTCAGAGTTACAGACCCATAAGGGTCCATTTGGTTCCTATCCATCATTTAGCTGGGGACCCCCTGGAACCCCCTCAAGTACCCCTGGGGGTCCTCGGACCCCACTTTGAGAACCAATGCTATAGAGTTTTTGTTCAGTAACAGTGTTAAAAAACGATATATTGTGATAGTAATCATTACTAGTGTTTGTTCAGTAACAGTGTTAAATAGATCTATACTGTGATAGTAATCATTGCTATAGAGTGTTTGTTCAGTAACAGGAGTCTCCATGTCTCTGCAGCTCTTTAAAAAAAACTGAAAATTCAAGTCAGGAAACCAATTTTATCCAATCAGGAGAGAGATCAAACAAGTGGAATTGGAGGTGATGACACAACGGCAACATTGGAACTGGAACGCTATAAAACGTATAAGCCGATAAACGGGTACTCTCTCCTGATTGGTCGAACATTTGTAATGATTACTATCACAATGTTGTGCTTTAACTTTTGAACGAAAACCTTTTTGTTCTGACATAAAAAATAATCACTTTACCCTACCTTTAAAAGACAACTTTGTTTATTTTTACAACCAAGGTTTATATTTTAGCTTGTAATTAAAGTAAATAAAAGATAAGTGTTGCAAATGTAGCAATTTTCGCAATTCTTTTTACAGTGGGCGGGGGCATTCTGTCCGGTGGCTAAATATGTCTTTTTTACACAATAAAAAAGGTCCTGTGGTCTTTGATGTCCAGATGTGAGTTATTGGGGGATAGAAGAGCTCCTGTAAATAATAATAAAGAAAACACCAGGTTATTGTGTAAAAAAAATACATATTTAGCCACCGGACAGAATGC
>NC_139959.1:44688659-44711159 GCF_963454915.1 Gymnoscopelus microlampas | reverse complement strand
TGTGCCACTTCAAAACTTCACACGTTACTGTTCTTTCCCTGAAAATGCATTTTTTTTCCCTCCCTGTTCTGCTCTTAAAAATGCACTGTTTTGCCCCTGAAAAGAAGTTGTCACTACACACCCCCGTTTTTCCCTTCAACAGACACCCATATACATGAGAACAAAAGAATGTGTGTTGAAGAAGGTGTCAGACTCATTATGAGGCGAAAGGTGATTTGAAGAGGTCCTTGACCAGTTGCTCAAATTAATTAGCATCATAAAAGCAGTGATCATCAAAATAATTCAGCATTTTAAATGCCCTTCTTTGTCCCTCTTATTGCCCTGGGAATCCCCTGAAAATGTACTGTCTTGGCGATGGCAGGACATTTGAAGTTTTGAAATGGCACATCTGTAACCATAAAGCACAAATCAACACATCACCAGGACACTATACACAGAAAACCATCCTATCGAGGGCGCGCATTTTTTTTTCTTCAGATTTACAAAGCATTTAAAGTCTTTATCATGGTCCTTCATTCAAACGTGTATTAACACGTTGAGTGCCATAAACGGTCTGGACCGTTTTTGACCCATTTTTCCTGTTATACGTGGGGGGACCACGTGGGGGGGGGCGCTCTAACGAAACTTTGGGATCATCCAAGGAGTTTCTGAGAAGAAGAGGGCCGGATGTGGATCCATGTCAAAAATCCTTCCGGTCGGCCTCTCCAATGTTAACTCCTTGACTAAAAGCTTAAAGAGGTGGTGCCATGTTTTTGCACTTTTTCTGTTTTTCATGTGTCTATGAGGTTGATGGAACATCATTAAGCCCCCCGGAGGTGGTTTTATGGTGTTTTATGGCTTCTCTGATTATTTGGAGTTTCTTCCTGGAGGCTGAAATCTTGAGGGTCAAACGTGCCAATAGAGAAACAGCGCTTTAGTGACATCACAGAGCCCCCAAAAAACATACCCTCCCCCTCATTATCATAACACAACAGGTGTGGGCATGAGGAGGAGGAGGGACTAGGACAGGTGGGTGGTGCTAAGGTGGTGGAGGAGGTGCTAAGGTGAGAACCAGGCATACTTAATGAACTGGAGGCGTGTCCACATAAAAACACTTTTTTTAACAATTTCTGTACACTTTTTTTTCGGAAAAAAAAATCCTTACATAATAATAATACCTTATGATCAGGTTTTAGGGTTGAAAAATATCATGGCACTCCATCTTTAATAACTCCATGTCTTTTTGACGTGGTGGAAGTGACACGTTTTCGATCGGCGATCTCACTCTGCAAATGGAGGATCATTGTTCCAGGCGTTAGTCGGGGACCCTCCGCCGTCTCACACGCACGCTTTGTTTACATGCACGTCCGCGTCGGGGCTTCTACAGCACGAAACGTATCGACGTAAGTGGATGGAAGATATGCAGGCACTGATCGTACCCCCCCCCCCCCCCCCAAGGAGAAGGATATGGGAGGGGCGGGGAGGAGAGGGGGCGGGATTAATGGACTGTGACCTCAAAGTCCAGGGGCCAATCCCAGCACTTTTTTTAAGCCTAATTATTCAGAAAACCCCAGACAAAGTGTGTGTGTGTGTGTGTGTGTGTGTGTGTGTGTGTGTGTGTGTGTGTGTGTGTGTGTGTGTGTGTGTGTGTGTGTGTGTGTGTGTGTGTGTGTGTGTGTGTGTGTGTGTGTGTGTGTGTGTGCGCGTGTGTACATACCTCTGTATCTACCGTCTCCTCTCTTCTCTTCACAGGAAGTCCCGCCCCCGGACGCAGCGCGCCCATCGGGATGTTCAGATTAGCCTGACGGACAGACAGGAGCAGCCAATGAGATTACAGCACCTACCGTGTGTGTGTGTGTGTGTGTGTGTGTGTGTGTGTGTGTGTGTGTGTGTGTGTGTGTGTGTGTGTGTGTGTGTGTGTGTGTGTGTGTGTGTGTGTGTGTGTGTGTGTGTGTGTGTGTGTGTGTGTTCATTCCTCAAACTGATTTGACTATGAAATATTTCCTGTGTCTCTATGAAGCGTTTGTGTTTCGTTTTTTTTCTTTTCAAAGGGGCTTTATGGAAATACACACACACACACACACACACACACACACACACACACACACACACACACACACACACACACACACACACACACACACACAGAAAGACTTTAACCCATTAAGACCCGAAGCCGATTCTACAAATGCCTTCTAAATCAAGCTTTTTTTCGTTTTGCTTTTTTCAAGCACTTTCAAGATTTTTCAAAAATGTTCAAAAATAGCAGATGTACAAGCTCGCAGTGCGGCACAAAAAATGTTTTCCTGGTTTTAATGGGTTTTAATTATGAATTAAATTATGAATGGGTCTGTCACTTGGTAAAATGTGTATTATATTGTACTGTACTGGTGTAAGACTTTATTTGACTATAATGTACATACAGTATACTTAAAGGGATAATATGTAACTTTGCCTTGTGTTTATGCAAACAGAACATAAGCATCATCACTTTATATCATATCATAATATATCATATATATATATATACAAACCCCCCCACTCCCCCCTCCCCTCTCTGACAGACATCAAAGTGATGGCTGTCTTTTGATGCATTACAATGGATTGGAGAGAGCACAAACGAGCACAGGACGATTTTGACACTTTTGTGGCCCAATCAATCGACTCAGTGCACAACCCCCTCTGAACCCCCCCCCCCCCCCACCCCTCCCTACAGCCAGAGGGGCGTGTCTTCCTGCAGTGGAACACCACCAGCACAACAGTATAGTGGCTGATAGAGGGGACATGATGGCTTAAATAGTTTTATATGTCTGTGAATAAAATAGTCTAAAAAGTTACACAGTTTACCTTTAAAGGTTTCACGACACGCTTGTTTATAAAACATTAAAAGTCTTTATCATGTGGTGTTTTATCAAACCTGTATTAAAAGGTTTTAACTTAACAAATCCACTCCAGTGAGCCATGGCAGGTTGTTTTTTTTTCCTCTCTGTGTTCTGAATTGAGACTTTAAAGCCGCAATGGAAAGAAAAACAAATTTGCCCGCGGGTGTCGCTGTTGAGGGATTGTGCCTGTCGATCGTCGCCTCTGCTAAAAAAATGTTTTAAAAAATGTAATTTGACGTCATGAAACCTTTCAGATCTATATCATGCAAAGTGTTGGATAAAACACACTTCATGCTATAAGATGCCTATTAATAACGTTGCTTCCAGCATGCGTGTATTATTATTGTTGTTATTATTATTATTATTATTATGACCGATGTGTGCTTATGATGCTGTTCACCAATCATCTTCTGACATTCCATTCATGGGCCAAACGAACCAAAGATAAAGCTTTGCCTCCATGTGACTCAGTGGCGTGCACAGACATTTTGAGGGGCAGGCGCTCAAGTAAATTATACTTATTTTTGTTTACTTGGTCTGCTCTTTTTTCCCCTCTACACCTATACCTCTTTGCCAAAAATAGCCGATCTACAAGCCCACAACGCCTCGCAGCGCGAGGCGTTGTGAGCTTGTAGATCGGCTATTTTAGGCTAAAGTTCTCCTCAGAAAAGCGATGCTAGGTTTTCGAGTGGTTATGGTAAAAAGAAAAATCGTATCACATAAAGAATTGGCGGACCCCCTGTAGTAACTCTGAGGACCCCCTAGGGGTCCCGGACCCCCTGTTGAAGACCCCTGCTGTAAACTGAAAAAAAAAGAAAAGAAAAAAATATTTTTCAAAAAGGGCACTTCTGGTCAAGAGGGCAAAGGGCAGGTGCTCTAGCACCACCTAGAGTCTATCTGTGCACGTCCCTGCATGTGACTACAGTATAGAGTCACGTGACTTCACTACAGTATAACTCATTTAAACAGCATTGTGTTGGACCAGGTGGTAATGGACACACAGACACAGATAGACAGACAGACTATTCGAGTCATCTGTTATACAGCAAGGGTTCCCAAACTTTTCAAGCTGCGACCCCACCCAAAAAAATCATGTTTGAACTGGGGACCCCCCCATAATAATCATGTTTGAACTGGGGACCCCCCATAATAATCATGTTTGAACTGGGGGACCCCCCACTAGGTTCAACAGGTTCCACAGATAAATATTGTGAAAACAGCTGATCTACAAGCTCACGACGCTTAACACTGCGAGGCGTTGTGAGCTTGTAGATCGACAATTTTCACAATGTTCGCCTCGCCTTTCTTACTTTATATTTGACAATTCGGCCAATTTGGTCGTAAACACTGATACTGTATGTTGGTTTGTGTACTGTTGAGTGAAAAAACAATGTTGTACAAGCCCTGAAGAAGCATCTGTGTCACTTTTTGATTTGAGCTAAAAAGCATTTTTTTATACTCTTTGGCTATTCAAAAATAGCAGATCTACAAGCTCATAGCGCGGCACCGAGTGCCGCGCTATGAGCTTGTAGATCTGCTATTATAGAAATATCGCTATTTTTTTTGCAAATCTTGAGATTCGAGTTTCAAAAGCGAACATTTGTAACTCAAATCTTTGCTTCTGGGGGATTTAACAGTTCTTTGAAAAAACTTATGTCACCATAATATCAGTGGTTCTTTTTTCCATGTCAAGGACCCCCAAAATGATATGTATTTGGCCGCGGACCCCCATCAAAATATGTTGTTCCAGGGACCCCCAGAAGCAAAGATTTTAGTTAAAAATGTTCGCTTTAAAAGTATATATATTAAAAGATTTGCACACATTTTCACGATTTTTCAAAAATAGCAGATCTACAAGCTCGTATCGCGGCACTCGGTGCCGCGATACGAGCTTGTATATCTGCTATTTTTTGAATAGCCCAAAGTGTAAAATAATGCTTTTTAGCTCAAATCAAAAAGTGACACATGCAGATGCTTCTTCAGGGCTTCAAGGGTTAAGATAATCATCTGGGGACCCCCAAAAATAATTTGGGGACCCCCAGTTTGGGAGCCCGTGGCCTGCCGTAACGGCATGGTTAGACAAGAACATGTGAGCACAATGAGAAGATAGACAGTGTATAAGAACACACACACACACACACACACACACACACACACACACACACACACACACACACACACACACACACACACACACACACACACACACACACACAGAGGACTCTCTGCATCCCCTGGCCTAGCTACAGCACCCTGCACTGATAAAGCCTTGATATCCAGCGTATTATGCATTACGCTCTAAAATTAAGTTACAGTCACTGTTTCTGCCTTTAATACTATAGTGTGATGCTATACATGTGTTTGACTGTCTTGTTGCACTTTCATAACGTCCAGTAAAATGAACAAACTCAAACCACACTGATATGGACTCATTCCTTCATTGTTAATAACATTATATAGACCCTTCAGAAAAACGCGGGCAAAAATCCTTGATTATGCGGGCTAAAACTCTTGATTATGCGGGCTAAAACTCTTGATTATGCGGGCTAAAACTCTTGATTATGCGGGCTAAAACTCTTGATTATGCGAGCTAAAACTCTTGATTATAAGGGCTAAAACTCTTGATTATGCAGGCTAAAACTCTTGATTATGCAGGCTAAAACTCTTGATTATGCGGGCTAAAACTCTTGATTATGCGAGCTAAAACTCTTGATTATAAGGGCTAAAACTCTTGATTATGCAGGCTAAAACTCTTGATTATGCGAGCTAAAACTCTTGATTATGCGAGCTAAAACTCTTGATTATGCAGGCTAAAACTCTTGATTATGCGAGCTAAAACTCTTGATTATGCGAGCTAAAACTCTTGATTATGCGGGCTAAAATCCTTGATATTGCGACAAAATATGCGTTTTTTTTGCAATTTTATGCTGTGAAATTGCGGAAAGTTGTGAAATATGCGGCAATATGCAGCAATGTGCGGCAATGTGCGAAATATGCGAAATATGCGATATTCGAAAAGTTGCGAAAAATGCGAAATATCTTAAAAGTTGCAAAATATGCGATGCGATTCGCATATTATGCAATGCGATGCGCATATTATGCGATGCGATATGCGTATTATGCAATGCGATGCGCATATTATGCGATGCGATATGCGTATTATGCGATGCGATGCGCATATTATGCGATGCGATGCGGCCTTTTTGAAAAAACGTTACCCCCGCATAATCATGTGCCATTTTGCTGATTATGCGGTAAATTCTGCGATCGCATAAACACATTTTTCTGGAGGGTCTAATTATAGAATGTTGTCACTTTACAGGTAAAAAAAGTAATGCTATAGGGTATTATAGTGTGATACAGGGTATTATACAGTATATACAGTATGATACAAATGCTAATGAGCATTAAATAATGTTGCCACTTTACTTAAAGGTCTCTACGTCATGCTATGGAGTATTATAGTATGATACAAATGAGTAAAATCAGTAACAGTGTTAAATAGCTCTATATTGTGATAGTAATCATTACTATAGAGTGTGTGTTCAGTAACAGTGTTAAATAGCTCTATATTGTGATAGTAATCATTACTATAGAGTGTGTGTTCAGTAACAGTGTTAAATAGCTCTATATTGTGATAGTAATCATTGCTATAGAGTGTTTGTTCAGTAACAGTGTTAAATAGCTCTATATTGTGATAGTAATCATTGCTATAGAGTGTTTGTTCAGTAACAGTGTTAAATAGCTCTATATTGTGATAGTAATCATTGCTATAGAGTGTTTGTTCGGTAACAGTGTTAAATGGCTCTATATTGTGATAGTAATCATTACTATAGAGTGTTTGTTCAGTAACAGTGTTAAATAGCTCTATATTGTGAGAGTAATCATTGCTATAGAGTGTTTGTTCAGTAACAGTGTTAAATATCTCTATATTGTGATAGTAATCATTACTATAGAGTGTTTGTTCAGTAACAGTGTTAAATAGCTCTATATTGTGATAGTAATCATTACTATAGAGTGTTTGTTCAGTAACAGTGTTAAATAGCTCTATATTGTGATAGTAATCATTACTATAGAGTGTTTGTTCAGTAACTGTGTTAAATAGCTCTATATTGTGATAGTAATCATGACTATAGAGTGTTTGTTCAGTAACAGTGTTAAATAGCTCTATATTGTGATAGTAATCATTGCTATAGAGTGTTTGTTCAGTAACAGTGTTAAATAGCTCTATATTGTGATAGTAATCATTGCTATAGAGTGTTTGTTCAGTAACAGTGTTAAATAGATCTATATTGTGATAGTAATCATTGCTATAGAGTGTTTGTTCAGTAACAGTGTTAAATAGCTCTATATTGTGATAGTAATCATTACTATAGAGTGTTTGTTCAGTAACAGTGTTAAATAGCTCTATATTGTGGTAGTAATCATTACTATAGAGTGTTTGTTCAGTAACAGTGTTAAATAGATCTATATTGTGATAGTAATCATTACTATAGAGTGTTTGTTCAGTAACAGTGTTAAATAGATCTATATTGTGATAGTACTCATTGCTATTATTATTTTCTGTTTAATAAAGAGCTAGACAGACAGGAAGACTCATGTTACTGAACAAACACTCTATAGCAATGATATATAGTTATTTATTTTACACTTATTTTAACAAAATAATAAGACCCTATACGGTACCTTTAATATGATAATGTTTAGGCGCATTCAGTGATCATGTTTAACACAAAGGGCTCTGTTCCTTTACACCATGAGGTTTAAGTCTCTATTCCTCTACACCATGAGGTTTAGGGTCTCATTGTAAGACGTTAAACCAGTCTTTGTTCCTTTACACCATTGGTTCTCAAAGTGGGGTCCGGGGACCCCCAGGGGTACTTGAGGGGGTTCCAGGGGGTACCCAGCAAACTGTATTAATATAGCATCACAATAATTTTGACCTTTTACACTTTGGGCTTTTCAAAAATAGCAGATCTACAAGCTCGTAGCGCGGCACAGAGTGCCGCGCTACGAGCTTGTAGATCTGCTATTTTTGAAAAATCTTGAAAATGTGTGCAAATCTTTGAATATATATATTTTAAAGCGAACATTTGTAACTCAAATCTTTGCTTCTGGGGGGGTCCCTGGAACGAAATATTTTTAGAGGGGGGTCCGCGGCCAAATACATATCATTTTGGGGGTCCTTGACATGAAAAAGTTTGAGAACCACTGCTTTACACCATGAGGTTTGGGGTCTCATTGTAAGACGTTAAACCAGTATAAACCAGTCTCTCTCCGGTCCAAACAGGTCTCACTGTGTTTCTCCTCATTGTGTGAATCAACCTCCCAAAATGTCCGCCGTGCTTTAGCCAGGTTCTACCCATGGAGCGCTACGGACACAAAGACCACCGCACAACAGAGAGAGAGACCCCCACCTTTCAGAGACTATAATGGTTGGCAAGCAGATAAAAGAGACTGGAGTCACACGCACACACACACACACACACACACACGCACACGCACACGCACACGCACACGCACGCACGCACACGCACGTGCACACGCACACGCACACGCACACGCACACGCACGCACGCACGCACGCACGCACGCACGCACGCACGCACACGCACGCACGGTGTGGTGGAAGAAGTACTCGGATATTTTACATAAGTAAAACAATACCATAAAAAGCCTGTGTTCAAAATGTTTTGAGTAAAAGTACAAGGTATTGGCATCAAAATATACCAAAAGTACCTAAAAGTACTAAAATGTTTGAAAATAGCAGATCTACAAGCTCACAACGATGAGCTTGTAGATCTGCTATTTTCAAATAGCCTATATGTATAAAATAGAGCTGAAGTGGTTAATGTATGTTTTATAATGTAATCATTTAAATCTACAATGTAAATAATAGTAACTAAAGTTTAATATAATTACAGTGGAGTAAACGTATAATATTTACCTCTGAGTAAAAGTACTGCATGTTTTTAATATTCCAGTAAAGTAAAAATAACTCAAAATTGTAAAAGTACAGTACTGGAGTAAATGTACTTAGTTACTTTCCACCACTGACACACACACGCACGCGCACGCACACACGCACGCACGCACGCACGCACGCACGCACGCACGCACGCACGCACGCACGCACGCACGCACGCACGCACGCACGCACGCACACACACACACACACACACACACACACACACACACACACACACACACACACACACACACACATTGACTACAGTACAGTGTGTTAACTCTTTAATAACCCTAACAGTTATATTCTAACCTTAACCACTACACTGGGGGAAACATTAGACACACAGAGTCTACAGAGCAGCAGGGGTCTTCAACTAGGGGTCCGGGGACCCCCTAGGGGGTCCTCAGAGTCTATAGATGGTTTAAGTGATGAACCTAGACAGTCTAATACTAACCCTGATACAATCACTGGTGGAAGAAGTATACTCACATTTTTTACTTAAGTAAAAGTATCAATACTGCAATATAGAAATACTCTGTTACAAGTAAAAGTCCGGAATTCAAAATGTACTTGAGTAAAAGTACAAACGTATTGGCATCAAAATGTACTTAAAGTACCACAAGTAAAAGTACTCATTTGTGCAGAATGTCCCATTTCACAACTTTTCAAATGTATGAAATGTATTAAAAAAATCATTTGAAAATAGCAGATCTACAAGCTCACAACGCATCGCAGCGCGACGCGTTGTGAGCTTGTAGATCTGCTATTGTGAAATGGCTCAATGTATGTTTTGTAATGATAATCAAAATCTGAAAAGTAATATTTGCCTCTGAGATGTCGTGGAGTACAAGTAAAAGTACTGAAAATTGGAAATACTCCGGTAAAGTAAAAAAATAAATACCTCAAAATTGTACTTAAGTACATGCACTTGAGTAAGTGTACTTAGTTACTTTACGGCAGCGGTATGAATACTGGCAGTGGTGGAAAAAAGCACTCAAATGTTTTACTTAAGTAAAAGTATCAATACTGCAATGTAGAAGTACTCTGTTACAAGCAAAAGTCCGGAATTCAAAAGTTACTTGAGTAAAGGTTTTACAAAAGTATTGGTAATCAAAATGTACTTAAAGTACCAAAAGTAAAAGTACATATGTGTCGCGCTGCGACGCGTTGTGAGCTTGTAGATCTGCTATTTTCAAATAGCCTAGGTATAAAATGGAACTGAAGTGGTTAATGTATGTTTCATAATATCATAATTTCTATCTGAAAAGTAACTAGTAACTAAAGTTTTCAAATAATTGTAGTGTAGTAAAAGTACAATATTTGCCTCTGAGATGTAGTGGAGTAGAAGTAAAAGTATTGGAAATTGTAATCACTCCAGTAAAGTACAAATTCCTCAAAGGTGTACTTATAAGTACATGCGCTTGAGTAAATGTACTTAGTTACTTTACAGCAGTGGTATAAATACTCAAACAGAGAGATTAGACGTACCTGAAGGGCCTTGACGTTCGAGGAAGGTTTAGACATAATCACCAGGAAGTCCTTCTGTCCTGTTAAGAGACGCACACAACACACTGCATTCAGCTACCTTACACTGTGTGTGTGTGTGTGTGTGTGTGTGTGTGTGTGTGTGTGTGTGTGTGTGTGTGTGTGTGTGTGTGTGTGTGTGTGTGTGTGTGTGTGTGTGTGTGTGTGTGTGTGTGTGTGTGTGTGTGTGTGTGTGTGTGTGTGTGTGTGTTTCTGTGGTTTTTCGAGGGCCAGGATAGCATTTCCGTTGCTATGGCGACCCTAATGGAGAGAGGCAGGTACAGGAACTGTTCTCTCTGAATCATTCATGAGAGAGAGAGAGAGAGAGAGGGAGAGGGAGAGAGAGAGAGAGAGAGAGAGAGAGAGAGAGAGAGAGAGGGAGAGGGAGAGGGAGATAGAGATAGAGATAGAGAGAGAGGGAGAGGGAGAGGGAGAGGGAGATAGAGATAGAGAGAGAGAGAGAGAGAGAGAGAGAGAGAGAGAGAGAGAGAGACCTGGGCCCTGACAATGAACCCTGAAAAAACTAAAGTAGTTACATTCCAAAAAAGGTCCACAATTCAGGGATGAAAGTACAACTTCACCCTGCAGGAAACATCAACAATACAACAATCAAACAGTTGCACATTATACCTATAGGGTTCAGAGGAAGCCTCCTATAATGCATGCAGAGCAGAATTAGGCCAAAAGCCTCTAATCATCAACATTGAAACAAGAAATGACTAAAGTCATAATATAGCCGCTTGCGGCAGGCTTTTTTTGCCCCAATCTTTTCATAGACCTGATTACTTGTTTTTTGGATTGCTTGTTTCTCTCGCCAAACCTGGCAACATTCTACAAGCTCGCATCGCGACGCGTTGTGAGCTTGTAGATCGGCTATTTTCAAATAGCCTAGGTATGAGATAGGTTTAAAGTAGTTAGTGTATGTTTCATTATATCATAGTTTATATCTGCAAAGTAACTAGTAACTAAAGTTTTCAAGTAAATGTAGTGGAGTAAAAGTACAATATTTGCCTCTGATATGTAGTGGAGTAGAAGTAAAAGTATTGGAAATTGGAAATACTCAAGTAAAGTACAAATACCTCAAAATTGTAATTAAGTACAGTTCTTAAGTAAATGTACTTAGTTACTTTACACCACTGTTATTATCCTACATTCACACACACATTACACAAACAAAGATACAGTTGGACTCTGTCCAGGCAATCCTCTATTTGTTAGGTGAGAAAGACCATGGTTCAAGGCAAAACAGCAAAACATGAGGGACAATGGGGTGAACCTACTACAGTTAATAGAATAATGTCATTTTGCTTTGTTTTTCCTTCTTTTATTTGTAGAGAGAGAGAGAGACAGAGAGAGAGAGAGAGAGAGAGACAGAGAGAGAGAGAGAGAGAGAGAGAGAGAGAGAGAGAGAGAGAGAGGGGGGAGATCAACCCAAATACAGCAAAGCATGCTGGGAGTCGGTGGAGCGACAGGTGTGTGTGTGTGTGTGTGTGTGTGTGTGTGTGTGTGTGTGTGTGTGTGTGTGTGTGTGTGTGTGTGTGTGTGTGCGCGCGCGCGTGTGCGTGCGTGCGTGTGTGTGTGAGGTAACATGACTCGACACAACGTGAATGAATGAGGTCATCTCTCTGTTTCTGACAGGATCCTTCAGAATGGATCTGTCACAGACTTGTCAGAATCTAGTTGTATAAATAAATAAAATATCCCATTCCATTTTTTTACAACTACATTCTGACAAGTCCCCGAAAAGACGTGCTGTACATTGGCCGGTAGTCACTGTGAGGGGCAGTTTGCCTTCACAAAAATGGGAACTGCGAGGTTCCCAGTTCAATCACGGGCTCATAGTTAGTGTAGAAGTGTCCTTGAGCAAGACACTGAACCCCTAATTGCTCCTGATGAGCAGGTTGGTGCATGGTTTGGCCTGTAGTGAGTGTGTAAATATAATATAGTGACCCTCTGCATCATCAAAGTTGCATCACACCTGATCTAGTATAGACGAATCCAGAGAGCTGCTGCCTGTAGCTGTGGTGTTGCGGTGCGGAGCGGCACCCGCTTGATACCCGCAGTTATGATTGCCGCTCTGTGGATTTGTCTATCCACAAGTTTCCTAGGGCGTTGTGGGCGTCACTTCCTTTCGATTTGATCCAATCAAATCCAGTCAAATCCAGTCAAATCCAATGAAATCCAATCAAATCGACAGGAAGTGATGGCCACAAACGCCCTAGGAAACTTGTGGATAGGCTCTAGTCTATAGAGACACACGGGGACCACTTTTGAGACAGCGCCGCAACTCGAGGTCCGTTAGAACGATGAACTGCAGCTCTCAATGCAATCTCTGTGAGAGGCATCGTAAAATACCGTCATTTCACTGGTTAACTACTGAGGCTGTAGAGATTTGTTTTGCGTTCTAATAAAGTGTCCCATTTGTTTAATTTATCCTTTTTAATGCCCCATATCTGTCATCTCGATATACTACCCACAATATACTATAATATACTCCATCATCAGTGTGTCAAAAGTTCTAGCTTCTGAAATCTAAAGTTTATGTGGTCTTAAAGTAATACTAGGTAACTTTTTCAATAAAACCAAAGTTAAATTGTATATCTTTTGTGAGTGGCAAATGTTTCACAACACCCACTCCATGAATTTCACCCCCGAAAGACTTTTATTTATATATTTTCCAATGAACGGGTTCAGGGTTGACTTTCCCGCGAAAATGACGTCATCCGGCCGGAAAATGGAAGCGGAAATGCACCGGTTTCCTGTTTGGCCAGGAACTACTGCACCGGTTTCCTGTTTGGCCAGGAACTACCGCGCTAATAACAAAAAGGAAACTCACGCTGATTTTAAGAGATTGTATGATTTGAAGAACGAAAAAAAAACAGAAAAAGAAAACACAGCTCACGGTAACTAATCTCCACTGGCTAAGAGAAACGATCCACAGATCGTATAAAACAATTAAAAGAACGCTTTTTGAAACACTTCCGTCTTCCGGTGAAAACGAATGGAATTCTGGGTAACGCAGTAATAAACAAACGGCCTGCAGTGACGGTAATGACCAGCAGAGGCTGCTAAAAATCGTTTTTTTGAAATTTGCACAGTACAACTTTAAGTGGCCTCACGGGATACACGGACGCATCCCTTGCGGTTTTCAATACCCAGATACGTTTGTGTCTCTCTTGTATCATTTTTATGGCTATTTATTTTGGATAATTATCCACACAGCATCTTGCAAGACTATTTGTATATTGATACTATCCTGGAGAATTCACTAAGTAGTTGACATGAACAAAGTCAGTCAGACACTGAAATGCGACTACGTGTCTGTCTGCCGTCTGTCTGTCTGCTGTGTTAACATTATGATTCAAGTGGAGAATTATATGATATGTTGATAAAGACACTCCACACATTTGGAAACATATTTGTATTTAACTCTTAAGCCCTGAAGAAGCATCTGTGTCACTTTTTGATTTGGGCTAAAAAGCATTTTTTTTTACTCTTTGGCTATTCAAAAAATAGCAGATCTACAAGCTCATAGCGCGGCACCGAGTGCCGCGCTATGAGCTTGTAGATCTGCTATTTTAGAAATATCGTTATTTTTTTGCAAATCTTGAGATTTGAGTTTCAAAAGCGAACATTTGTAACTCAAATCTTTGCTTCTGGGGGATTTAACAGTTTTTTGAAAAAACGTATATCGCCATAATATCAGTGGTTCTTTTTTCCATGTCAAGGACCCCCCAAAATGACATGTATTTAGCCACGGACCCCCATCTAAAAATATATGTCTCAGGGACCCCCGGAAGCAAAGATTCGAGTTAATTTTTTTCGCTTTAAAACAATATATATATATATATATTAAAAGATTTGCACACATTTTCACGATTTTTCAAAAAATAGCAGATATACAAGCTCATAGCGCGGCACTCGGTGCCGCGCTATGAGCTTGTAGATCTGCTATTTTTTGAATAGCCAAAGTATAAAATAATGCTTTTTAGCTCAAATCAAAAAGTGACACAGATGCTTCTTCAGGGCTTCAAGGGTTAAATCAATATCGCCTCCAGTTAATGTAAGGATCATTTTAAAAGTAGGCTAACTGTCATATTATCCTCACACAGGGAATGCATTGGCAGCTGCAGTTTCATCGTTCTAACGGACCTCGAGTAGCGGCGCTGTCTCAAAAGTGGCCGTGAACTTTGTAGTCCCCGTGTGTGTCTCTCTCTATGCTCAGCAGCCTCTGCCTTACTTCCTTCACAGGTGTTACCAATGACACTAATGAAGGCTCTGTTCCTTTAGCTTTACCAATGACACTAATGAAGGCTCTGTTCCATCAGCGTTACCAATGACACTAATGAAGGCTCTGTTCCATTAGCTTTACCAATGACACTAATGAAGGCTCTGTTCTGTTAGCGTTACCAATGACACTAATGAAGGCTCTGTTCTGTTAGCGTTACCAATGACACTAATGAAGGCTCTGTTCCTTTAGCTTTACCAATGACACTAATGAAGGCTCTGTTCCTTTAGCTTTACCAATGACACTAATGAAGGCTCTGTTCTGTTAGCGTTACCAATGACACTAATGAAGGCTCTGTTTCATTAGCTTTACCAATGACACTAATGAAGGCTCTGTTCCATTAGCGTTACCAATGACACTAATGAAGGCTCTGTTCCATTAGCTTTACCAATTACACTAATGAAGGCTCTGTTCTGTTAGCGTTACCAATGACACTAATGAAGGCTCTGTTCTGTTAGCGTTACCAATGACACTAATGAATAGGCATGTAACGATTTATCGTATATCGATTTAAATCGATTCAAAGTGGTGACGATTTAAATCGATGCAATAAAATATGACATCGCGATGCAACCAGCAGAGGGCGCAATCGAGTCAGACTCCCTACCTTGTTCTCCGCCTACTATTTTGTCCCCTCAGGGCCACCATAGCTGCCTGCGTTCGCCTCTTCTTCACTCACTGAACAGCAGGCTATGAACGGCAGAGTGGGGTTCACGTCCTCTCAGGCTATGAAATCTAAACAACTAGGCGATTGCACTGCATAAAGAGGGAAATGTGCGTCGCATGTAAACATGTTTATTTGATTGATGAATTGCCCAAACTATACCGTTTACCCCCTCCCCCGTCTGACGACGTTGTTAGCTGCCTGATTTAAACTCTGCAGGAAACATGCAACTGATAAGGCTTAATGAAAACGGCTAATTCTGGAGCTCCTCGGTGCGGCTGCAGAGTACAATGAATAATAATCTAATTTAATAATTTAACAATTGTATCAGACCGCTGACAACACCAAACTCCTTTCAACACTGTCTTTCAGATATATAGCGAATTTCATTGATATTAATCAATTAATTCTTATCTAATCTCATTTGGAGCAGTTTAAAACAGTTTCCCTTATTACTGTACATAAATGTGTTGTTTTATACAGAATGCTGAGAATGTAGCATAGATAAAAAATAACTTGTAAATCCCAAGGCTAAGCCTTAGTTTGTTTATTTGAAGGTTTTCTTTATAATTTATTTCATCTGGGATATATGTTTTAAAATTCATTTATTTCATAAGACTTATATATTTAAAGTTATTATTTTACAAATAAAAAAGTATAGGCCTATGTCTTAATGTGACAGTTAATGCATCGTGAATAAAAAGGCTTTATTTAATTTCATGTATTAAAAAGAGGATAAGAGAAAATATAGTTTATTAAAAATACATGATTTTTGTAAAATAAATAATCAAGGTTTTCAGTAATTTGTCTGGAAAATAAATGTGCTAAAAAAATCGAAAAAAATCGTGAAGAATCGTATCGTGAACCTCGAATCGTGATTCGAATCGTATCGTGAGTTGAGTGAATCGTTACATGCCTACTAATGAAGGCTCTGTTCTGTTAGCGTTACCAATGACACTAATGAAGGCTCTGTTCTGTTAGCGTTACCAATGACACTAATGAAGGCTCTGTTCTGTTAGCGTTACCAATGACACTAATGAAGGCTCTGTTCTGTTAGCGTTACCAATGACACTAATGAAGGCTCTGTTCCATTAGCTTTACCAATGACACTAATGAAGGCTCTGTTCCATTAGCTTTACCAATGACACTAATGAAGGCTCTGTTCTGTTAGCGTTACCAATGACACTAATGAAGGCTCTGTTCTGTTAGCGTTACCAATGACACTAATGAAGGCTCTGTTCTGTTAGCGTTACCAATGACACTAATGAAGGCTCTGTTCCATTAGCTTTACCAATGACACTAATGAAGGCTCTGTTCCATTAGCTTTACCAATGACACTAATGAAGGCTCTGTTCTGTTAGCGTTACCAATGACACTAATGAAGGCTCTGTTCTGTTAGCGTTACCAATGACACTAATGAAGGCTCTGTTCTGTTAGCGTTACCAATTACACTAATGAAGGCTCTGTTCTGTTAGCGTTACCAATGACACTAATGAAGGCTCTGTTCTGTTAGCGTTACCAATGACACTAATGAAGGCTCTGTTCCTTTAGCTTTACCAATGACACTAATGAAGGCTCTGTTCAATTAGCTTTACCAATGACACTAATGAAGGCTCTGTTCAATTAGCTTTACCAATGACACTAATGAAGGCTCTGTTCCATTAGCTTTACCAATGACACTAATGAAGGCTCTGTTCCATTAGCGTTACCAATGACACTAATGAAGGCTCTGTTCCATTAGCTTTACCAATTACACTAATGAAGGCTCTGTTCTGTTAGCGTTACCAATGACACTAATGAAGGCTCTGTTCTGTTAGCGTTACCAATGACACTAATGAAGGCTCTGTTCTGTTAGCGTTACCAATGACACTAATGAAGGCTCTGTTCTGTTAGCGTTACCAATGACACTAATGAAGGCTCTGTTCTGTTAGCGTTACCAATGACACTAATGAAGGCTCTGTTCTGTTAGCGTTACCAATGACACTAATGAAGGCTCTGTTCTGTTAGCGTTACCAATGACACTAATGAAGGCTCTGTTCCATTAGCTTTACCAATGACACTAATGAAGGCTCTGTTCCATTAGCTTTACCAATGACACTAATGAAGGCTCTGTTCTGTTAGCGTTACCAATGACACTAATGAAGGCTCTGTTCTGTTAGCGTTACCAATGACACTAATGAAGGCTCTGTTCTGTTAGCGTTACCAATGACACTAATGAAGGCTCTGTTCTGTTAGCGTTACCAAAGACACTAATGAAGGCTCTGTTCTGTTAGCGTTACCAATGACACTAATGAAGGCTCTGTTCTGTTAGCGTTACCAATGACACTAATGAAGGCTCTGTTCTGTTAGCGTTACCAATGACACTAATGAAGGCTCTGTTCTGTTAGCGTTACCAATGACACTAATGAAGGCTCTGTTCCATTAGCTTTACCAATGACACTAATGAAGGCTCTGTTCCATTAGCTTTACCAATGACACTAATGAAGGCTCTGTTCCATTAGCTTTACCAATGACACTAATGAAGGCTCTGTTCTGTTAGCGTTACCAATGACACTAATGAAGGCTCTGTTCTGTTAGCGTTACCAATGACACTAATGAAGGCTCTGTTCTGTTAGCGTTACCAATGACACTAATGAAGGCTCTGTTCTGTTAGCGTTACCAATGACACTAATGAAGGCTCTGTTCTGTTAGCGTTACCAATGACACTAATGAAGGCTCTGTTCTGTTAGCGTTACCAATGACACTAATGAAGGCTCTGTTCCTTTAGCTTTACCAATGACACTAATGAAGGCTCTGTTCCATTAGCTTTACCAATGACACTAATGAAGGCTCTGTTCCATTAGCGTTACCAATGACACTAATGAAGGCTCTGTTCCATTAGCTTTACCAATGACACTAATGAAGGCTCTGTTCTGTTAGCGTTACCAATGACACTAATGAAGGCTCTGTTCTGTTAGCGTTACCAATGACACTAATGAAGGCTCTGTTCTGTTAGCGTTACCAATGACACTAATGAAGGCTCTGTTCTGTTAGCGTTACCAATGACACTAATGAAGGCTCTGTTCTGTTAGCGTTACCAATGACACTAATGAAGGCTCTGTTCTGTTAGCGTTACCAATGACACTAATGAAGGCTCTGTTCTGTTAGCGTTACCAATGACACTAATGAAGGCTCTGTTCCATTAGCTTTACCAATGACACTAATGAAGGCTCTGTTCCGTTAGCTTTACCAATGACACTAATGAAGGCTCTGTTCTGTTAGCGTTACCAATGACACTAATGAAGGCTCTGTTCTGTTAGCGTTACCAATGACACTAATGAAGGCTCTGTTCTGTTAGCGTTACCAATGACACTAATGAAGGCTCTGTTCTGTTAGCGTTACCAATGACACTAATGAAGGCTCTGTTCCGTTAGCTTTACCAATGACACTAATGAAGGCTCTGTTCTGTTAGCGTTACCAATGACACTAATGAAGGCTCTGTTCTGTTAGCGTTACCAATGACACTAATGAAGGCTCTGTTCTGTTAGCGTTACCAATGACACTAATGAAGGCTCTGTTCTGTTAGCGTTACCAATGACACTAATGAAGGCTCTGTTCTGTTAGCGTTACCAATGACACTAATGAAGGCTCTGTTCTGTTAGCGTTACCAAAGACACTAATGAAGGCTCTGTTCTGTTAGCGTTACCAATGACACTAATGAAGGCTCTGTTCTGTTAGCGTTACCAATGACACTAATGAAGGCTCTGTTCTGTTAGCGTTACCAATGACACTAATGAAGGCTCTGTTCTGTTAGCGTTACCAATGACACTAATGAAGGCTCTGTTCTGTTAGCGTTACCAATGACACTAATGAAGGCTCTGTTCTGTTAGCGTTACCAATGACACTAATGAAGGCTCTGTTCCATTAGCTTTACCAATGACACTAATGAAGGCTCTGTTCCGTTAGCTTTACCAATGACACTAATGAAGGCTCTGTTCTGTTAGCGTTACCAATGACACTAATGAAGGCTCTGTTCTGTTAGCGTTACCAATGACACTAATGAAGGCTCTGTTCTGTTAGCGTTACCAATGACACTAATGAAGGCTCTGTTCTGTTAGCGTTACCAATGACACTAATGAAGGCTCTGTTCTGTTAGCGTTACCAATGACACTAATGAAGGCTCTGTTCTGTTAGCGTTACCAATGACACTAATGAAGGCTCTGTTCCATTCTGCTCAAACAGAGTCACTGGAGTCACAGTGGTGGAAAAAGTACTCAAATTCTTTACTTAAGTAAAAGTACCAATACTGCAATATAGAAAAACTTTGTTACAAGTAAAAGTCTGGAATTCAAGATTTACTTGAGTAAAAGTACAAAAGTATTGGTATCAAAATGTACTTAAAGTACCAAAAGTAAAAGTACTGAAATGTTTGAAAATAGCCGATCTACAAGCTCACAACGCGTTGTGATGCCACGCGTTGTGAGCTTGTAGATCTGCTATTTTCAAATAGCCTAGGTATAAAATAGGGCTAAAGTGGTTAATGTGTGTTTTATAATGTAAAAATGTATATTTGCAAAGTAACTAGTAACTACATGTTCAATGTAGTGGAGTAAAATTACAATATTTGCCTCTGAGATGCAGTGGAGTAGACTTAAAAGTATAGACAATTGGAAATGCTCCGGTAAAGTAAAAGTACCTCAAAATTGTACTTAAGTACAGTACTTGAGTAAATGTACTTAGTTACTTTCCACCACTGTTACCAATGACACTAATGAAGGCTCTGTTCCATTCTGCTCAAACAGAGTCACTGTGAGACCCTCTGCTACACCTGAGGGTCTCAAAGTGTGGTCCAGGGACCCTCATGGAAACACTCCTGCTACACCTGAGGGTCTCAAAGTGTGGTCCAGGGACCCTCATGGAAACACTATGCTACACCAGAGGGTCTCAAAGTGTGGTCCAGGGACCCTCACAGTGTGAGACTCATTTTAGTTTCATCATAAGGAACCTTTCCTTTATTTCAAGGGACGTTTGACAACTCATGCACACCTCAAGGTAAGACACCATGACAGACAGCCAGGCAGGCAGACAGGCAGACAGACAGACAGACAGACAGACAGACAGACAGACAGACAGACAGACAGACAGACAGACAGACAGACAGACAGACAAGCAGGCAGGCAGACAGACAGACAGACAGACAGACAGACAGACAGACAGACAGACAGACAGACAGACAGACAGACAGACGATCAGGCCTCAGATAATGTTCGACGTTTGCATATCTTTGTTCTCCAACATGTAAACCAGCTGCCAGAGCTGTTATCTCTCTCTCTCTCTCTCTCTCTCTCTCTCTCTCTCCCTCTCCCTCTCCCTCTCTCTCTCTCTGTCATGTTGCTCCTAGACCAGTGGTTCTCAAACTTTTTCATGCCAAGGACCCCCAAAATGATATGTTTTTGGCCGCGGACCCCCATCTCAAAAATGTCGTTCAAGGGACCCCCAAAAGCAAAGATTTGAGTTGAAAATGTTCGCTTTTTGAAAAAAATATTCAAAGATTTGCACAGGTTTTCAAGATTATTCAAAAATAGCAGATCTACAAGCTCATAGCGCGGCACCGAGTGCCGCGCTATGAGCTTGTAGATCTGCTATTTTTGAATAGCTAAAGTATAAAATAATAGTTAAAGTGGTTAAAATGATTTTGACGCTATATTAACTACTTTTGCTGGGGACCCCCTGGTACCTCCCCAAGGACCCCTGGGGGTCCCCGGACCCCACTTTGAGAACCAATGTCCTAGACAGCCTGTAGTTGTGTTTATATCTGCAGAGACCGAGTTCATGTCTGTGTGATTGGAAATACTCATCAAACCATCAAAATGAGGATAACATAAGGTATTTTTCCCCCCATGTTGAGTTGGAACAGACATTACTCAAAAAAACACTTAAACCCTATATATACTGTACATCAGTGGTTCTCAAACTTTTTCATGTCAAGGACCCCCAAATTGACACTTATTACCCCACGGACCCCCATTTGAAAAGATAAGCCAGGGACCCCAATAAGAGAAGGGTTTTTACAGCTCTCTAGCAGTGATTCTCAACCATTTTAATTTCAAGGACCCCCAGTTTAACATGCATTAACGCTACGGACCCCCATTTAATGGCATTTATACCTCTGGGACCCCAATTCATATAGTATAATCAATGTTAATTTAACTCTGAGAGTGTACAAATGGAACCAAATGGACCCGTCAGGGTCCATTTGGTTCCATTTGTACACTCTCAGAGTTACAGACCCATAAGGGTCCATTTGGTTCCCGTCCATTATTTAGCTGGGGACCCCCTGGAACCCCCTCAAGTACCCCTGGGGGTCCCCGGACCCCACTTTGAGAACCAATGCTGTACACCGTCTATTTTAAAATAGCAGATCTGCCCTGCAGCGTGTTGTGAGCTTGTAGATCTTTCTTTTTTTTCAATGTAATAGTAATTAACCCTTAGTGTACAGACTGACGCTCCAGTAAGTCCACTAACTCCACATCCAGGTTTTCTGTGTCTCACATTTCAAGTACTCAAATGTTTTACCTAAGTAAAAGTATCAATACTGAAAAGTAGAAGTATAGTGAAATAAAGCAGGGACCCCTTAGCTGTGAGAGATGAAGCAGGGACCCCTTAGCTGAGAGACAGGTGAAGCAGGGACCCCTTAACTGACAGAGAGATGAAGCAGGGACCCCTTAGCTGACAGAGAGATGAAGCAGGGACCCTTTAGCTGAGAAAGAGATGTAGCAGGGACCCCTTAGCTGAGAGAGATGAAGCAGGGACCCCTTGACTGACAGAGAGATGAAGCAGGGACCCCTTAGCTGAGAAAGAGATGTAGCAGGGACCCCCTTAGCTGACAGAGAGATGAAGCAGGGACCCCTTAGCTGACAGAGAGATGAAGCAGGGACCCCTTAGCTGAGAGAGATGAAGCAGGGACCCCTTAGCTGACAGAGAGATGAAGCAGGGACCCCTTAGCTGAGAGAGAGATGAAGCAGGGACCCCTTAGCTAACAGAGAGATGAAGCAGGGACCCCCACTACACATTGGATTCATGTTAAATGTGTGTTTTCAGACAATTAACCACTTAAATCCCTCAATACTTTGTAAACTTGACGTTTGGCTTTAGATGGTCTATTTTGGGCTAATGTTCTCATAGTGATGTGAGGGTTCAAGTGGTTAATGTA
>NC_139959.1:44623659-44683659 GCF_963454915.1 Gymnoscopelus microlampas | reverse complement strand
TTCATGGACATTTATCTAGGCTTAAAGGGCTACTCCACTGCTTCTCAACCTGTCGCTCGATCGGGACCCCCAGGGGGTGGAGGTGGAGGGGGGGGGTCCCCCATATGGTCAAGCTTAATGTGCAACATTGTTTTCTCACTCAACGGTAAACAAACCAACGTACGATAGAAAGGTTTCTACCATTTAATGACCTTATTTTACCACCGTTTTAATACCAAATTGGTCAAAATTGGTCAAATGTTATTCATGGGAAAGAGGCAAACATTGTGAAAATAGCAGATCTACAAGCTCACAACGGCTCGCGGTGCGAGCCGTTGTGAGCTTGTAGATCAGCTATTTTCACAATGTCTATCTGATGTTCCCCAGTTCAAATATGATTATATTGGGGTAAATAAACTGATGGTACATATATATATATATATATATATGTATATATATATATATATATATATATATATGTGTATTCTTATTTGTCTCTTATGCTGTTTGTTTTATGACTATATATATATATATATATATATATATATATATATATATATATATATATATATATATATATATATATATATATATATATATATGTGTATTCTTATTTGTCTCTTATGCTGTTTGTTTTATGACTATATATATATATATATATATATATATATATATATATATATATATATATATATATATATATATATATATATATATATATATATATATATATATAGTCATAAAACAAACAGCATAAGAGACAAATAAGAATACAAAAACAAAGGTACAAAGGAGGAGAACAAATATTAACTCATACAAACTTCTTTACCTATTAAACTTTAATAGGTAAATAAGTTGGCAATTTGTTGTTTTATCTCTTTAATTTAAACATATAAAAGTCCTTTAAATGAAAATGAAATACAGTCCTCATCCACTCATGTTTGTATTGGTTTCTAACATAGATATACTGTCTTTATATGTCTATGGTTCCTATCAGCTCAGTGTGGCAGACATCCGGTCTAGACTCTAGAGCCCGCCTACTGTATCCGGGCATGCAGTGTTGCCATGTCTGCTTATTATAAGCGACTTTGGGCTTGTTTTCTGTGAAGTCTCTTGTTTTTAAAAACAAGCACACAAAACCCTCAACCCACACTATAATAAGGCCACATGAACACGTTTATGAGCCTATATACTATATAGGTTCATAAACGTGTTCATATGGCCTTATTGTAGTCGCTTCTTTTGGGCTTGTTTTCCTAGACCTGGTTGCTTATTTGTCTCACAAGATCTGGCAACGCTGAGATCGATCACTCTGCTCTCAACTCGGTGTTCGACTGATCGCGTCTGGCTGGGGATCAGGGTTGCCAGGTCTGCTTATTATAAGCGACATTAGGCTTGTTTTCATTTTAAAGGTGCTTGTAAATATTGCATTTTATTGGTCTTGTTTCTAAAGTGTAGTTGTGTGTTCGGTCTTGTTTTGATGTTTTTTATAAACCGGTGGTTATCAAACATTTTCAAGGCAAGGACCCCCAAATTAATTTTTATTTGAACGTGGACCCCCATCTGAAAATATGTTTTACTAAGGAAGCTTATACAAGATTTGTGTTATTAAAATGTTTCAAAGGTATTAAACATATCACCTTTTATTTTCAAAAAGCAATTTATCTCTTCTTGTCATTAAAACAGCTGATCTACAAGCTCACAACGCGCCGCAATCTGCTATTTTTCTTTCATAACACCCTTAGCATAGTCGCTTCCTTCGGGCTTGTTTTCATAGACCCGGTTGCTTATTTCTCTTACAATATCTGGCAACGCTGCTTCACAGATCCATCACTCTGCCGATCCACTGATCACGTCTGACCAGGATGAAGAAAGACGGTCGCACGGTGATGACGTTTTGTTGTCAATAGAACCTGTGAATAGAACGGCAAATGAAATAAAAAATAATACATTTCCGACGCAATAAGACATTTACAACTACATCTGATGGTCCGCGGACCCCCTGGACCCCCTTGACCCATCCATTAGGAACCAGAGGACCACCAGGACATCCAGGGACCACCAGGACATCATAGTTCCAGGTTATCAGAGGTAAATGTCATCATCTGTAGTTTATCATGATAACTAGATCTATATACTCTATATCAGGGGTCTTCAACAGGGGGTCCGGGACCCCTAGGGGGTCCTCAGAGTTACTACAGGGGGTCCGCCAAAATCTTTATTTGATATATATATATATATTTCCTTAACTTGAACCCTAGCATCCCTTTTCTGAGGAGAACTTTGGCCAAAAAATAGCAGATCTACAAGCTCACAACGCCTCGCGCTGCGAGGCGTTGTGAGCTTGTAGATCTGATATTTTTTGGCCAAAGAGGGTTTAGGTGTAGAGGGAAAAAAAGAGCAGACCAAGTAAACAAAAACAAAAAATCTGAAACACATTTTTTATACAATATAGAGGGGGGTCCCTGCTTCATCTCTCTGTCAGCTAAGGGGTCCCTGCTTCATCTCTCTCTTAGCTAAGGGGTCCCTGCTTCATCTCTCTCTCAGCTAAGGGGTCCCTGCTTCATCTCTCTCTCAGCTAAGGGGTCCCTGCTTCACCTGTCTCTCAGCTAAGGGGTCCCTGCTTCATCTCTCTGTCAGCTAAGGGGTCCCTGCTTCATCTCTCTCTCAGCTAAGGGGTCCCTGCTTCATCTCTCTCTGTCAGCTAAGGGGTCCCTGCTTCATCTCTCTCTCAGCTAAGGGGTCCCTGCTTCATCTCTCTGTCAGCTAAGGGGTCCCTGCTTCATCTCTCTGTCAGCTAAGGGGTCCCTGCTACATCTCTCTCTCAGCTAAGGGGTCCCTGCTTCATCTCTCTCTCAGCTAAGGGGTCCCTGCTTCACCTCTCTGTCAGCTAAGGGGTCCCTGCTTCATCTCTCTCTCAGCTAAGGGGTCCCTGCTTCATCTCTCTCTCAGCTAAGGGGTCCCTGCTTCATCTCTCTCTCAGCTAAGGGGTCCCTGCTTCATCTCTCTGTCAGCTAAGGGGTCTCTGCTTCATCTCTCTGTCAGTTAAGGGGTCCCTGCTTCATCTCTCTGTCAGCTAAGGGGTCCCTGCTTCATCTCTCTGTCAGCTAAGGGGTCCCTGCTTCACCTGTCTCTCAGCTAAGGGGTCCCTGCTTCATCTCTCTGTCAGCTAAGGGGTCCCTGCTTCATCTCTCTCTTAGCTAAGGGGTCCCTGCTTCACCTGTCTCTCAGCTAAGGGGTCCCTGCTTCATCTCTCTCTTAGCTAGGGGGTCCTTGGCCTGAAAAGGTTGAAGACCCCTGATTTATATCTATATCCTCTGGTTAAGACCTGATATATAAGACCTGGACTCATCAGATACAAAGCTCCCTGAATGCTCAGGGTTTGAACATGGCCTGACATACATCTCTGTGAAGCTGTATCTATGGTCACAAGCGTCATGGCGCTACCTGTTCCTGGGTTGAGAATGTTTTACATTTACAACCCATACATCTACATAAATGTTTAGATTTACAATATAAAGAGCTGACCTCACGGCCACGGATATAACGAGATAAAACGCCCGGGTCTAAGTATCCGTATCTTCCGTCTTGTTCAATAAAAAGCATTTTAAAGGGGCTACACCATGAATTTAAAAAAAATATATTATATATAAATATTGCCCCCTAATACCTTTTAAACAGGTTGTAAGTCTAAAAAACACCCAGATATTTTTTCTCACAATCTGACTGTCTGTCATTCCAAGCTTTTTCAGCTGCAATACCAAAACGTCCTATTGGGCAGGGGGGAGCTACTGAGCAATTCTGTCTGGCCATCGTCAATGCAAAATCTGTGCAAGTGACATCACTTGCACAGCCATTCTGAAATGGCCTGTTCAGACACGCCCATTCAGGAAATCCATGAAATGAGCATGAATGACTGAATGTTTAAAAAAAATATTTTTTTTGGGTACAAGAGACACTGGGGAGCCCAAAAAATACTAAAAACCTAAAAAAAAATGAAATTCATGGTGTAGCCCCTTTAATCCGATGGCCGGCCATTGTCTCTGCATTTTCTCCGATGCTTTCAACTACGCGACCCTATCGGTTGGGAGGTGTATTGCACTCTGATACATTATACAAAATAAAATAGAAAATAGAAAATGGTCACCGATCGGATTAAGAATCTTTTTATTGGACAATACGGGATATATGGGTCTTTAGACCCGTGCGTTTCAACTTGTTACATCCATAGCATAGGGTTCAGCACTTTATATTTGAAATGTGAACGTTTATGTAGATGTAGCGGTGGTAAATGTAAACAAATCGCAAACCAGGAACAAGTGGTTCCATGACTGTCATGGTATGACTGTCATGTTTCAGGGCTCTGCGAGTTGCAAACATGTGATAGCCAACCTCAAGAGAACCTAGACATGATTGTCATGATTTTGGATCATATGCTAAAGCCTGATATATTAAACTGATCTACAAATGCCTCAGTATGCCATCTAGGTCTGTCACAATTATTACATGATCGTCTGATCACAAGTGTTTTTGCATAATCGTCATAATCGTCTGCATGTTGAAAAATGTTCACAATATTTTGCTATGCTATTTTTTACATGTGTAACATTATAACATTTCTCAATCATTTCTTTCTTTTCCTCTGTCTGGAAAGTTAAACACATTAGGGCTTATTTGCCCCAGTAATGCCTCATTTGCATATCTAAACGTCCAATTTCAGAAGACTTGTAATACAATAAATAATTGTCTTCATGTAAGTAATCAACTGGGGAAATGTCATAGTGTTGTCTATCATTTATTTTTGTTAAATGGAGAATAACATTGGGTCATCTTAGAATCGTCTCATATAAGAATTGTGTTCCAAAAATAAACAAAACTGTCTCTGCGATATTGTCAGGTGGCTCTGTATCATTTATATTATTTATATATATATATATATATATATATATATATATATATATATATATAGATAGATAGATAGATAGATAGATAGATAGATAGATAGATAGATATTGTCAGGGATGAGGTTCTGTATTGTTTATGATAGTCAGTCAGTCATATTTGATACAGTCTCAATCAATCAATCAATCAAACTTTATTTATATAGCACATTTTTACACAACGAAGAAAAGAAAACAATACATCAAATCAGCAAAAAAGGACATTTTATGATTGGATGTGGTTAAAGGCCAGAGAGAAAATATGGGTTTTAAGTAAGGTCTTAAATATCTGGATGGACTGAACAGATCTGATGTGGAGGGGGAGATTGTTCCACAGCTGTGGGGCTGCCACCGCAAAAGAGCGATCACCTCTGGTTTTGAGGGTTAAGTTTGATGGCACGGTCAGCAGTGACTGGTCAGCAGACCTTAGAGCTCTGGGTGGGTTATGGGGTGTTAGGAGTTCAGCCATATATGGGGGGGCCAGACCATTGATGGATTTAAAAGCAAATAATACAATTTTAAAATCAATTCTGTATTTTACCGGAAGCCAATGGAGAGAGGCCAACACTGGAGTGATGTGGTCATATTTTTTGATGCCTCTGAGAGGGCGAGCAGCAGCGTTTTGGACAAGTTGTAAACGCCTGAGTAGGGAGAGGTCGATGCCATAGTATAGTGCATTACAGTAGTCAATCCTAGATGTGATGAAGGCATGGATTACTAATTCAAATTGTTTGAGGGGGAGATATGGTTTGATTTTGGCCGGGAGTCGTAAATGAAAAAAGCTGTTTTTTATGACAGAGCTAATCTGTTTATCAAATTTGAAGTTGCTGTCAAAAATAACACCTAGGTTTTTTTGCATTATTGTGGATATTGGAGGTGAGGGGGCCCGGGTTGTTGACAGGTGAGGTGGGGGTGGTTCTGGCCTGGTTCTGGCCAAAATGTAACTAATTGGGCTGAAGTAACATTATGGTTTTCTCACCGTCAGTTGATGCTTCATATCCATAAGAGTCAAACCGCCGGGGTCATTTGTTTATTTATGGAACACAGTTCTTATTTGATGAGATATTAAACATGTCTATGGCCTTGGTTCTCAAAGTGGGGTCCGGGGACCCCCAGGGGTACTTAAGAGGGTTCCAGGGGTTACCCAGCAAAATGTGTAAATATAGCATCAGAATAACGACCTTTTATACTTTCGGCTATTCAAAAATAGCAGATCTACAAGCTCGTAGCGCGGCACCGAGTGCCGCGCTACGAGCTTGTAGATCTGCTATTTTTGAAAAATCTTGAAAATTTGTGCAAATCTTTGAATATATATATTCTATAAAGCGTACATTTGTAACTCAAATCTTTGCTTCTGGGGGGGTCCCTGGAACAACATTTTTAGATGGGGGGTCCGCGGCCAAATACATATCATTTTGGGGGTCTTTGGCATGAAAAAGTTTGAGAACCACTGGTCTATGGGGATTCAGAATGGGGGAAAAAAAACATGACCAGGTATGATGAGTACGTTATGTCAGACTTTAGTGTTCTGTTGACCCTATAAACATTTGATACTGACGTCTTGTCTGGCTCATGGACTATTAGGACCACCAGAGGACCACCAGAGGACCACCAGGACATACATCTGACCAGAGGACCACCAGGGACCGCCCTCCACCAGGACCAGAGGACCCTCATCAGTAGCTGTTGTTCCGCCTGATGAGACGAGATGATTCCGGTTCCCCTGGTGGTGTGTGTGTTAGGAGCATGGTGCTGTGTGTACCTCACTGACACACTGCTGAAGGTACACACACACACACACACACACACACACACACACACACACACACACACACACACACACACACACACACACACACACACACACACACTAGAGTTCTCAAATTCTACCCTAACCCGGCGCTTTCGGACCGAGCCAGGCCTCTGGCTACATGATAAAAAAAGAAAAACAAAAAAGAAAAAGAAAATATATATATATATATATATATATATATATATATATATATATTCTGTCTGAATGTGTATTTATCTATTATGAAGATGGCGCTGACTGACTGACTGGTTTGATTGATTGATTGATGTACTTTATTTAGTAAGACATGAGAACAGTACATGACAGTACATGGAAGTACACATTCACAATACAAGGTCTACTAAACTGTAAGACTCATTAAGCACTGAGCTTGTTTAAAATGAAATCCCCATGCACACAAATCATGATGATATACACACTACTATACATATAAGAGACACAGATATACACACTACTATACATATAAGAGACACAGATATACACACTACTATACATATAAGAGACACAGATATACACACTACTATACATATAAGAGACACAGATAGATATACACACTACTATACATATAAGAGACACAGATATACACACTACTATACATATAAGAGACACAGATATACACACTACTATACATATAAGAGACACAGATAGATATACACACTACTATACATATAAGAGACACAGATAGATATACACACTACTATACATATAAGAGACACAGATAGATATACACACTACTATACATATAAGAGACACACATATATACACACTACTATACATATAAGAGACACACACATATATACACACTACTATACATATAAGAGACACACATATATACACACTACTATACATATAAGAGACAGATAGATATACACACTACTATACATATAAGAGACACAGATATACACACTACTATACATATAAGAGACACAGATATACACACTACTATACATATAAGAGACACACATATATACACACACACACTACTATACAGAATGTCATACAATCAGTTTACAGGTTACTGGTATGAAGAGCGAAAAATATGTACAAAAGAAGAAGAGAGGGGGGGTAGATTAGGTTAGGACATGGGGTAGGTTAGGACTTGGACAGGGGCCATTTTTGAATTGCAGCCTCCTGAAGGTGATTCTTTAGGGCAGTTTTGAAAGTGAGTAGGGTTTTACACTCCTTTACTCCTTTTGGTAGGGCATTTAAAAGTCATCTAACCAACCTAACTAAGAAAAGTAAGCCTAAAATTGGCTTCCTCTACAGAAATAGATCTTGCTTTTCTAAAGAAAACAGAAAGAGGGTCATCCAAGCTACAATCATGCCAATATTTGACTATGGAGATATTTTATATATGCATGCCGCAGGCAGCACTTTAAAACCCTTGGACGCAATCTATCACAGTGCACTCCGCTTTATCACAGGTGCAGGTTTCAGGACTCATCACTGTACATTGTACACCTCAGTAGGATGGTCTTCCCTGGCTCTTAGAAGGAAGCAACATGTCACCCTGTTTACATACAAGGCACTACTTGGAAAACTGACCCTGTACTTGACAAAACTGTTAGAGCCCAATACCTCAAGTCATGCTACCAGATCTCAAGATAATAACATTTTGCTGAAGGTGCCCACAACCAATTCTAAACTGGGAGATACAGCCTTTAGTGCAGGGGTCCTCAACAACAAATCTTGAAGGTCCACAAATCCGTTTTTGAATAAGGCTAGGGTCCGCACATGCACGCGCGCGCATGTGCCCCCCGCGCGCGCAAAGCGTGCGCGCGATTTTTTCGCGGATTTGGGCGGATTCGGGTACTTTCCCCCCCGTTTTTTCTTACTTTAATTCGGTTTTAGGGTTAGGGTTATAGTTATTTAAAAAAATTTATTTATTTTTTATTATAATTTTCCCAGGGTCCACAGAGAGGTGCCCCGCGGTCCGGAAACGGACCGCGGTCCGCCTGTTGAGGACCCCTGCTTTAGTGTATATGCTCCATATATATGGAACAGGTGTCAAGAAAAACTGAAGTTAGATGCCCTTGTCTCTTTTGCTATTTTTAAAAGATTGTTAGCTGACCTTATTGTGGAAGAAGATCTATGCACATGCTTGGTGTAATATATGGTATTAATATATAACTTTTGCAACCTTTTTATTTTTATATGTACCTTGTTGTCCTCTGTAAAACCATTGTTGTAAATGTCTTTTTGTACACAGGGCACCATTGAAAAAGAGACCCTGGTCTCAATGGATTTCCGGGAAAGACTGGGAACGCAGCACGTGTGTCATTTTTAGATTTCTTTGGCTATTCAAAAATAGCAGATCTACAAGCTCATAGCGCGGCACCGAGTGCCGCGCTATGAGCTTGTATATCTGCTATTTTTGAAAAATCGTGAACATTTGTGCAAATATTCGTTTTTTTGGGGGTTTTTTTGCAGACATTTGTAACTCAAATCTTTGCTTCTGGGGGTTCCTGGAACTAAATATTTTACAAATGTTCGCTCTTAAAAAATATATAATCCAAGATTTTGCCCCGAATTTTGAAGATTTTTCAAAAATAGCAGATCTACAAGCTCGTAGCGCGGCACCGGCACATGAGCTTGTAGATCTGCTATTTCTGAATAGCCAAAGTGTAAAAAAATGCTTTTTAGCTCAAATCAAAAAGTGACACAGATGCGTTCCCGGTCTTAAAGGGTTAAATCTGCACAATGCAAATGAATGCCAGTCAGTCAACGCCGTCTATAAAACATGTATTATTATCAAAAAACATCTTAAATAACTTCTGTTTGTTCATAGTTTACTTCTTCTCTGTGTTTGTTAGCCAGGAGAAGCTTTACATATACTGTAGTTAGAATAGTTTAGTCTGGTTATGAGGCAGGGTATATACTGCATGTCATGGCATGTAACCTCCACAGGGCGGAGCTGTAGGCTACACAGCACAAGACACCCTGTAACACTGACTGGTCCTGTGTGTTCAACTCATCAACACATAGAAACACATACAATACAATCAGTGGTGGAAAAAGTACTCAAATATTTTTACTTAAGTAAAAGTATCAATACTGCAATGTAGAAGTACTCTGTTACAAGTAAAAGTCCGGAATTCAAAATTTACTTGAGTAAAGGTACAAAAGTATTGGTATCAAAATGCACTTAAAGTACCAAAAGTAAAAGTACTAAATGTTTGAAAATAGCCTTGGTATAAAATAGGGCTAAAGTGGTTAATATATGTTTCATTATATCATAATTTATATCTGCAAAGTAACTAGTAACGAAAGTTTTCAAATAATTGTAGTGGAGTAAAAGTACAATATTTGCCTCTGAGATGTAGTGGAGTAAAAGTACTGAAAATGGGAAGTACTCCAGTAAAGTAAAAAATCCTCAAAACTGTACTTAAGTACAGTACTTAAGTAAATGTACTTAGTTACTTTACACCACTGTAAACACATACAATACAATACAAGATATTATCAATACTAGGAGGAGCAGTACAAGTATATTTACAGAGATACAGCGGTGTGTGTGTGTGTGTGTGTGTGTGTGTGTGTGTGTGTGTGTGTGTGTGTGTGTGTGTGTGTGTGTGTGTGTGTGTGTGTGTGTGTGTGTGTGTGTGTGTGTGTGTGTGTGTGTGTGTGTCTGTGTCTGTGTGTGTGTGTGTCTGTGTGTGTGTGTGGCTAGAAGACTTTTCTAGGTCTAGTTGCAAAGTGAACCAGAACTCAGTCTCTACTCCAGACATAGGAAAGGAGACTACATTTAGTACGCATTGCATCAATTAGAGCAGGGGTCTTCAACCTTTTCAGGCCAAGGACCCCCTAGCTGAGAGAGAGAGATGAAGCAGGGACCCCCCACTACATATTGTATAGAATTGTGGTGCAGATTGAATTAAATTAGAACTTTTTTTTCCCTCTACACTAAACCTCTTTGCCAAAAATAGCCGATCTGCTATTATGCAAGCAGATCTGTGCTTGCAGATCGGCTATTTTTGGCTAATATTCCCCTCACTCCCCTCAGAATCCTGTCACAGAAATATTTGGAGGACCCCCTGTGGTAACTCTGAGGACCCCCTAGGGGTCCCGGACCCCCTGAATTAGAGTTTTACCAGTATGGTAAAAGCTGTCTATACTCTGCCTAAAATAGTGGTTATGGTTGAGTTATAGTCTGTGCCATTCTGATACCATGTGATTTAACAGATGATGATATCTTGTCATTTACAGTCATATTTTGTCATATTTTTAATACTTCAGTTGATGTAGTTTTATACTCTTACTGTACTATTTATATTATTATTTACAATAACTTGTAGCTGAACTTAAACAATGATTCATGGATATTTTTAGTTATTCCTAGATCTGAGGTTCTCAAAACCTTTTGATTTCAAGGACCACCATAACTCTGAGAGTGTACAAATGGAACCAAATGGACCCGTTAGGGTCCATTTGGTTCCATTTGTACACTCTCAGAGTTATAGACCTGTAAGGGTCCATTTGGTTCCATTTGTACACTCTCAGAGTTACAGACCTGTAAGGGTCCATTTGGTTCCATTTGTACACTCTCAGAGTTATAGACCTGTAAGGGTCCATTTGGTTCCATTTGTACACTCTCATAGTTACAGACCTGTAAGGGTCCATTTGGTTCCATTTGTACACTCTCAGAGTTACAGACCTGTAAGGGTCCATTTGGTTCCATTTGTACACTCTCAGAGTTATAGACCTGTAAGGGTCCATTTGGTTCCATTTGTACACTCTCAGAGTTACAGACCTGTAAGGGTCCATTTGGTTCCATTTGTACACTCTCAGAGTTACAGACCTGTAAGGGTCCATTTGGTTCCATCATGTGTACGCTCAGAGTTACAGACCTGTAAGCAGTGCTTAATTTGTCCAAGAGAAGGTGCCGGGTCCCCGAAAATGTTGCCTTTTCACAGGTTTTTCGCGCATTTTCTATAATCTTTTTCACTACATTTATTCACCCAGTATAACATTAGCAGTAACATTTGGCACATACTGTGGCCCATCAGAACACTGGTAGTCAATCTATCAATTTGGAATGATCAATCTGAATAACTGACATATTCGAGAAATCATATTTTTATTGTTAACAGAATTCTATGACACCATGTAGCTTGTCTTTGTGTGTCAGGTAAAGCACCACATCAGAATTACAAGAAATTGAACAAAAACATGAAAATATAAAGTAAAGAAAAATGCGGCCAAAAATGTCTCTATTTTCAAGGATAAAATTGAAAACATAAATGATCAAACATCACTAGAATTATTCAACATCAGAGGTGGTGTATCAAAAAGAAAAATGAAAATGAAACATTCATTTATCAGGTCCATTTTTTAACTGTAAGAACGATGCACAGCACACACAGCTAAACTCACTGTGGCTAAGAGAAAAATATGTGTTGTGTACAGTAATAAGCCAAACTCACTGTGGCTAACACACAGAAATATGAGTTGTGTACAGTAATAAGCCAAACTCACTGTGGCTAATACACAGAAATATGAGCTGTGTACAGTAATAAACAAAACTCACTGTGGCTAACACACAGAAATATGAGTTGTGTACAGTAATAAACAAAACTCACTGTGGCTAACACACAGAAATATGAGTTGTGTACAGTAATAAGCAAAACTCACTGTGGCTAATACACAGAAATATGAGTTGAGTACAGTAATAAGCAAAACTCACTGTGGCTAACACACAGAAATATGAGTTGTGTACAGTAATAAGCCAAACTCACTGTGGCTAATACACAGAAATATGAGCTGTGTACAGTAATAAACAAAACTCACTGTGGCTAACACACAGAAATATGAGTTGTGTACAGTAATAAACAAAACTCACTGTGGCTAACACACAGAAATATGAGTTGTGTACAGTAATAAGCCAAACTCACTGTGGCTAATACACAGAAATATGAGTTGTGTACAGTAATAAGCCAAACTCACTGTGGCTAACACACAGAAATATGAGTTGTGTACAGTAATAAGCAAAACTCACTGTGGCTAACACACAGAAATATGAGTTGTGTACAGTAATAAGCCAAACTCACTGTGGCTAACACACAGAAATATGAGTTGAGTACAGTAATAAGCAAAACTCACTGTGGCTAACACACAGAAATATGAGTTGTGTACAGTAATAAGCCAAACTCACTGTGGCTAACACACAGAAATATGAGTTGTGTACAGTAATAAGCAAAACTCACTGTGGCTAACACACAGAAATATGAGTTGTGTACAGTAATAAGCCAAACTCACTGTGGCTAACACACAGAAATATGAGTTGTGTACAGTAATAAGCAAAACTCACTGTGGCTAATACACAGAAATATGAGTTGTGTACAGTAATAAGCCAAACTCACTGTGGCTAACACACAGAAATATGAGTTGTGTACAGTAATAAGCAAAACTCACTGTGGCTAACACACAGAAATATGAGTTGTGTGACAGTAATAAGCCAAACTCACTGTGGCTAACACACAGAAATATGAGTTGTGTACAGTAATAAGCAAAACTCACTGTGGCTAATACACAGAAATATGAGTTGTGTACAGTAATAAGCCAAACTCACTGTGGCTAACACACAGAAATATGAGTTGTGTACAGTAATAAGCAAAACTCACTGTGGCTAACACACAGAAATATGAGTTGTGTGACAGTAATAAGCCAAACTCACTGTGGCTAACACACAGAAATATGAGTTGTGTACAGTAATAAGCAAAACTCACTGTGGCTAACAGAAATATGAGTTGTGTACAGTAATAAGCCAAACTCACTGTGGCTAACACACAGAAATATGAGTTGTGTACAGTAATAAGCAAAACTCACTGTGGCTAACACACAGAAATATGAGTTGTGTACAGTAATAAGCAAAACTCACTGTGGCTAACACACAGAAATATGAGTTGTGTACAGTAATAAGCAAAACTCACTGTGGCTAACACACAGAAATATGAGTTGTGTACAGTAATAAGCAAAACTCACTGTGGCTAACACACAGAAATATGAGTTGTGTACAGTAATAAGCAAAACTCACTGTGGCTAACACACAGAAATATGAGTTGAGTACAGTAATAAGCAAAACTCACTGTGGCTAACACACAGAAATATGAGTTGAGTACAGTAATAAGCAAAACTCACTGTGGCTAACACACAGAAATATGAGTTGAGTACAGTAATAAGCAAAACTCACTGTGGCTAACACACAGAAATATGAGTTGTGTACAGTAATAAGCAAAACTCACTGTGGCTAACACACAGAAATATGAGTTGAGTACAGTAATAAGCAAAACTCACTGTGGCTAACACACAGAAATATGAGTTGTGTACAGTAATAAGCAAAACTCACTGTGGCTAACACACAGAAATATGAGTTGTGTACAGTAATAAGCAAAACTCACTGTGACTAACACACAGAAATATGAGTTGAGTACAGTAATAAGCAAAACTCACTGTGGCTAACAGAAATAGTAAGTAATAATATGTCCAACCAAACTTGACAGGCAGCAGATACAGTTTGATTCATTGTCCTGTTTATGGGTGTATTTATTTGTCATGTTCTTGTGTGTTTTGTCCATGAATCATATGCTTGCCCATTTAGACACAGTAATCTTATTCACACAGAGGTGCTGACCGACTGTCTTCTCATGTAAATTGTAACGTCACGTCACCACAAGACAAAGGTCTCCCCTCCTGTCTCTCTCACAGGCTCTCTTGTCCTCCTCACTCCATGTAGTTTCCATTCAATGGAGGGGAATTGAATTAGGACTGAAAGATTTATTTTAAAAATAAAGCCTAAACTGAGTGACGCGTTGTCAATCGCGCACGCACGCACGCACGCACACACACACACACACACACACACACACACACACACACACACACACACACACACACACACACACACACACACACACACACACACACACACACACACACAAAACAGCGCCGCTCGCTGACTGACTGTCCATGGTGCTAATAGCCTACGGTTAACAGCAACGCATTATTCCCACAGTGCAGCGACTGCATACAACTCCACACGTTTTCACTTGCCAAACACTCATCATTTCACAGCACAACCATCGTTCCTGATCAAAACACTGCACAACAGAAAATAGCAACAACGTATTCTTACCTTTCAGTTTATCTGTTGAAAACCGCCCACACAACATCCATAGAGCCCGCTTCCTCCATATTCCTACTTCTTACTTTACTCCTACTGGTTTGAAAAAAGTTAACCGTTTTGTTTGTCTTTTTGAGCAGTAGGCTAACGCTCGCTCGTAAACCACCTGTTTACCTCTTGAGTGCGGACACTCCGGACAGCGCCGGTACGGAAACAAAACTACTCATTACGCATTGCGTGGTGTGACACGGGGACTCCGTAAATCACTTTTTTCCCCCGTTTTATTTTTTTCTGATTTAAATGCATAAAAAATAAGCAAAAAGGCATCACTTCAGAGAGAAATAAAACACAGAGAGAACAGAGATAAAAACACAGTTTATTTATAGATTTTCATTGACAGGAAAGGTGCTGGATCCAATCAAAGAGGTGCCGGGTCCAAACAAAAAGGTGCCGGTACCAATCAAAGAGGTTCCGGAGCTAGCTCCGGCTTGCTCCGGCACAAATTAAGCACTGCCTGTAAGGGTCCATTTGGTTCCATTTGTGTACACTCAGAGTTACAGACCTGTAAGGGTCCATTTGGTTCCATTTGTGTACACTCAGAGTTACAGACCTGTAAGGGTCTGTAACTCTGAGAGCGTACAAATGGAACCAAATGGACCTGTAAGGGTCCATTTTTGTATTCTCTCAGAGTTACAGACCTGTAAGGGTCTGAAAAAAAAAAGAAGCTATTAAAATACTAGCGCCAGTTCCATAGGCATTGGGTTTTTAGCTACTTTTCAAGGGATGGTGCCCGAAAACAGGTTGCTTTATTGGGATACAAATTATGCGGAAATTCCCGCCCTGCTGGTTCTCTGAATTTTTATTTTTAAATAGGCTCTTTCATGATAAATTGACCACATATATGAAGTTAAACAACTAAATTCTATCCACACGCTATCTTAAAAGTAAATTCTGTGCCTCAAAAACGAAGTTTGAGAGCGTTTTAAAACCGAAAGTAAACGTTCATACGGACACGGACGCGCCCGGACATAAACATAGAACACATAAACATTAGGGAAAATACGGATTTCAGAAGGAGGACTGCGTTTCAATGCATATAAACACCCCAGCATCATTATATAGTGGCTGATAGAGGGGAAAAATGCAAAATATATATATGAACATATTTTTTAAATTTAGGCTTAATGTTGCCTACAATCCCTTTAACATACTGTATATGTGTTGTTTTCCAGTCCTCTACGACTCATCGTAATAAGTATGAGTCGTGGCTGTCCAGCAGAGGCCTGATGTTGGCTCCTTTCCACCTCAGATGGCAGACCACCATGTTTAACCCTCTGTTCGCCTACTGTGCCCGGATGAACCCCCAGCTCCTCTACCTGTGGTAAGCCCCCCCCCCCCCCCCCCACCTCCTAAGACCTCCCCCCCACCTCCTAAGACCCCCCCCCACCTCCTCTACCTGTGGTAAGACCCCCCCCCCCCACCTCCTAAGACCCCCCCCCACCTCCTCCTCTGCCATGTGGTAAGACCTCCCCCCCACACCTCTAAAACGTGGTAAAGTGCAGGGCAATCCGCATTAACCCATTAAGACCTGGAACTGTGTCATTTTTTAGATTTGAGCAAAAAAAAAAGCATTATTTTACACTTTGGGCTATTCAAAAATAGCAGATCTACAAGCTCGTAGCGCGGCACCGAGTGCCGCGCTACGAGCTTGTAGATCTGCTATTTTTTGAAAAATCGTGAAAATGTTGTGCAAATCTTTGCATATAAATACTTTTAAAGCGAACATTTTTAACTCAAATCTTTGCTTCTTGGGGGGGTCCCTGGAACAACATATTTTGATGGGGGGTCCGCGGCCAAATACATATCATTTTGGGGGTCCTTGACATGAAAAAGATTGAGCACCACTGATATAGAAACATAGGTTTTTTCAGAAAACTGTTGAGATTTAGGAGACATGTAGAATGGGCTTCAGGTCTCAATGGGTTAATGTTCATCCAGGTTCTCCTAGTGGTCTGGTCTTCACGGTGGTCTCGTTAACAGGTTCTCCAGTGGCCTGGTGTTCGGGGTGGTCTCCATGGTGGGCTCTGTGGTTCTGCTGGTCAGGACTCTGCAGCAGACCGTGGCTCAGATGACCTCCGATAACCCTCACATGAGCGGCCAGCAAGCCCTGCAAGTGGTGGTACGACGAACCTGTGTGTGTGTGTGCGTGCGTGCGTGCGCGTGTGTGTGTGTGCGTGTGTGTGTGTGTGTGCGTGCGTGCGTGCGCGTGTGTGTGTGTGTGTGTGTGTGTGTGTGTGTGCGTGCGTGCGTGTGCGTGTGCGTGTGCGCGTGCGTGCGTGTGTGTGTGTGTGTGTGTGTGTGTGTGCGTGCGTGTGCATGGCCTGTCACAATGATTACATAATTGCGTAACCACCACGATATGGTTGTTTGCATAATCGTTGACATGTTGATATATATATATATATATATATATATATATATATATATATATATATGTTTTCAATTCTTTTTCACATTTTTAAAAATAAATGGTGAAAAAAAAAACATTTTCAAACATGAAAAACAATAATAACAGTTAACACATCGGGTGCCAAACACGGTCTGAACCGTGTGTTTACATAGTGGCGCTTCGGTGCCGAACACGGTCTGAACCGTGAGTTTAGTCTTTTTGTTTTTTTTGTTTTTCTCCGCGCGGGCGGGGCTAGAGCAGCTCTGGGAGCACCCATTGTAATCCTGCGAAGGAAGTGCCAGATCGCTCACCGGAAACACCTTTTTTTTCCCCATCCGCTTCCTGTCTATTTCCTACTTTGAAACGCCTATATCTCCAAATCTGTTTCCTGTGGGGAAAAACCGGTCATGCGCGATGCGCGATCCCCCCCCGTTGTAACTTGTGAGGGTAATGTTATGGTTCCAGGCTGTAGCCAGGCTCATGGCACAACATGAATCGATGCTTTTTTTTGCGTGGATTTGCTTGTAACACACGTGGAAGCTTTAAACAGCAAAGCGCAGTCAATGGGGAGAATGCTGGCACCCGCGGTAAGTTGTTATGAAAAAATGCTGGCACCCGATGTGTTAAAATAGCAGATCTACAAGCTCCAAACACGTCTCAATGTTCATGTCCATGTACTGTATGAGGTTATTACATGTTGAGGTGGTTCTACACTGTTTGTGTGAGTGTGTGTGTGTGTGTGTGTGTGTGTGTGTGTGTGTGTGTGTGTGTGTGTGTGTGTGTGTGTGTGTGTGTGTGTGTGTGTGTGTGTGTGTGTGTGTGTGTGTGTGTGTGTGTGTGTGTGTGTGTGTGTGTGTGTGTGTGTGTGTGTGTGTGTGTGTGTGTGTGTGTGTGTGTGTGTGTGTGTGTAGGTTCCAGGGGTCAACCTGCCCACCAGTCAGCTGGGATACTTCTTCAGCGCTCTGCTGGTCAGCGGCGTCATCCATGAGCTGGGCCACGCGGTGGCAGCACTGAGGTACTACACACACACACACACACACACACACACACACACACACACACACACACACACACACACACACACTAGGGCTGTACCCAAACGTTCGAAGGTTCGGACCTTCGTTCGTTATGTCGGCATTCGAATCTTAATTAATGAGTTCGAACCTCCGCTTTTTTTTGGAATATATAATATATATATATATATATATATATATATATATATATATATATATATATATATATATATATATATATATTTTTTTTAGTGATATATATCAGAATACCACAGTACTATGTTGTGTTTACTATCATTTGAAAGTCACGCACGCACAGTGTGTCTCTCTAGACTGTGATTTAACAGTCAGCGAGTTGAGTCGAGGTGAGGAGGGGTCATAATTAATCATAATTAAGTAATATTGCGATTATACAACAGTTACCAACAAAACACATCCAAATGTATCCATATTGTGGGGCAATTCATAATAAAAATGTTTCTCTATTGTCCGTTTCCCTGTAAAGAGAAGAGTTTTTGACTGAGAGACATTAAATAGTCCCTGTAGCAGTGCTTTGAGGCACCGTCTCATCAACACAGCTGAGCTATCAATGCTTGCGCAATGGAATGAATTCCAGTAGGCTATATGCTCCGTCGTACGACCGTGTCACATGGCCAAAATAACTGATCTACAAGCTGACAACGCGTCGCGATGGGGACGCGTTGTGAACTTGTAGATCGGCTATTTTCGCCGTGCGATACCTGGCTACACGTTGTGAACTTGTAACTGTTAAAAAAGAGATGGAGCGTTACCTTCAAGACAGGTCCAAACAAAGTAAAGTATGGCCCGCTACTGTGGTGGAAGGCGAATTCTGACCGCTACCCGAAACTTTCATTGGCAGCAAAACACTGCCTCCCAGCCACTTCCACAGCATCGGAACGCATCTTTTCCAAGGCAGGATATATAGTTAATAAGACCAGGAGCTGCCTCCTCCCTGACAATGTGGACAAACTAGTGTTCTTGGCACACAACATGAAGAGAGTATAGGAGAGGTGAGGGCCGACTCGGCAAGATATTTATTTTTGGTTCGTCACGAGACGAGAGTGACGAGAGTGAGACATTTTATTTTAAAAGTCGTTGTTTGTTAACTGTTTCAAGCTGCCACGCCCTACCAATGCCATACTTATGTTTTATAGTTGTTGTTTAATGTAACTAACAGCCCTGTGCAGAATATTGTCTGTCTAATATTGATATATATTGTATTGGCCAAAAAGAGAGCGAGTTGTCTGGAGGAAAAAAAAGACACTGTGACAATTAATGCGCCTGTTTTATTTTTCTGTTAAATGAATGAAGGCTTTCAAGGGAGTCTATTGATCTGCATTGCTTTGTACTGTCTGGTTCTGGTAACGAACGACTTAAGCAATACATCCTAAACTTTAGGAAATATCTTGTCTTGTTTGATCCTTAAATCCTTTAAATACATTATGGGCATTATGAAACAACTTTTTTTTAAACCAATAGACTATGCAATATCGGCTCTATAATGAAGTGCAGCTTGGTTAAAGGCACGTTCGTTTTATTAATTAAATAAACACGATGGTTCGAACGAACGTCCTTCGATGGTTCGAACCATCGTTGTATTGATTCATGAATTAATACAACGATGGTTCGAAAGTCGAACCATCGTTGTATTGATTAATGAATAAACAAAACGATGGTTCGACTTTCGAACCATCGTTTTGTTAATGAATTGATTAAAAACAATGGTTCGAACGTCCGTTCGAAATTCCTCGCCGAAGTTCGAATCCTAAAAACAGGGTTTGGGTACAGCCCTAACACACACACACACACGCACACACACACGCACACGCGCGCACACACACACACACACACACACACGCACACGCACACACACACACACACACACACACACACACACACACACACACACACACACACACACGCACACACACACACACACACACACACACACACACACACACACACACACACACACACAGAAGTATGGTAAAAAGAACAGAGTCGGTGATGCTGAGAAAGCTCTGCTGTGTTTTTATTGTGTTGTCAACGTTTGGGCCGTTCAGACCTTCATCAGGACATAGACATTGGGAATGGGCCTTTATACACACATAGGCAGTGGTGGAAAGTAACTAAGTACATTTACTCAAGTACTGTACTTAAGTACAATTTTGAGGTATTTGTACTTTACTTGAGTATTTCCATTTTCCAATGCTTTTACTTCTACTCCACTAACATCTCAGAGGCAAATATTGTACTTTTACTCCACTACAATTATTTGAGAACTTTAGTTACTAGTTACTTTTCAGATATAAATTATGATATAATGAAACATACATTTACCACTTTAGCCCTATTCTATACCTAGGCTATTTGAAAATAGCAGATCTACAAGCTCACAACTTAGTTAGTTAGTTATCCTGTATTTGTTTTATTCTAGTTTTTAGTTTTCGTTAACTATAATAACCTGTGCGTGTGCGTTTGTCCGTGTGTGCGCGTGCGTGTGTGTGTGTGTGTGTGTGTCCGTGCGTGCGCGTGTGCGTGTGTGCGCGTGCGTGTGTGTGTGTGTGTGTGTGTGTGTCCGTGCGTGCGCGTGTGCGCGTGTGCGTGTGTGCGTGTGTGTGTGTGTGTGTGTGTGTGTGTGTGTGTATGTCCGTGCGTGCGCGTGTGCGTGTGTGCGTGTGTGTGTGTGTGTGTGTGTGTGTGTGCGTGTGCGTGTGTGTGTGTGTGTGCGTGCGTGTGTGTGTGTGTGTGTGTGTGTGTGTGTGTGTGTGTGCGTCCGTGTGTGTGTGTGTGCGTCCGTCCCCACAGGGAGCAGGTGAGGGTGAATGGTTTCGGGATGTTCATGTTCGTGGTTTACCCTGGAGCCTTTGTGGATCTGTTCACCACACACCTCAACCTCATCTCTCCCTCTCAGCAGCTACGCATCTTCTGTGCCGGTGAGTCCTGTGTCTGCTTTTACTTTACTACAGTGGTTTTCAACCTTTTTTTGCGTCAAGGACCCCCAAATTGACACATATTAGCCCACGGACCCCCATTTGAAAAGATATGCCAGGGACTCGACCATTTAGATTTCTTGGAGGTCCCAATCTACACTGTATCACCATCATTAGTGTTCATTTAACTCTTGAGAGTGTGCAAATGGAACCAAATGGACCCGTAAGGGTCCATTTGGTTCCATTTGCACACTCTCAGAGTTAGAGACATATAAGGGTCAATTTGGTTCCATTTGTACACTCTCAGAGTTACAGACATATAAGGGTCCATTTGGTTCCATTTGTACACTCTCAGAGTTAGAGACATATAAGGGTCCATTTGGTTCCATTTGTACACTATCAGAGTTACAGACCCATAAGGGTCCATTTGGTTCCATTTGTACACTCTCAGAGTTACAGACCCATAAGGGTCCATTTGGTTCCATTTGTACACTCTCAGAGTTACAGACATATAAGGGTCCATTTGGTTCCATTTGTACACTCTCAGAGTTAGAGACATATAAGGGTCCATTTGGTTCCATTTGTACACTCTCAGAGTTACAGACATATAAGGGTCCATTTGGTTACTATAACTATTAATTTGGCTGGGGACCCCCTGGAACCCCGTCAAGGACCACTGGTGGTCCCCGGACCATTGGTTGAAAACCCCTGCTTTACAAAACCAAACCAAACCCCCAACGGCACTCTGGGACTGTTGAGAACTCACTCCTTTCTGGGCATGAATTGGTAACACGGTCCAAGTACCTCTGAGTCATCCTGGACTCAACGATACCTTTCAGGACGGGAACCCCTTTTGTGGTTGTTGTTGCTATGTGTACAGTATGTTTGTAATGAAGTTTCTTTTATCAAACTGTCAGGATTTAGAAGGCGTTTTTAGAACCGGCCTCAGGTCTAAATGGGTTAAAAGCTTGTAGATCTGCTATTTTTTAAAATCATGAAAATGTGTGCAAATCTTTGAATATATATATTTTTAAAGCGAACATTTTTAACTCAAATCTTTGCTTCTGGGGGTCCCTGGAACAACATAGTTTGATGGGGGTCCGCGGCCAAATACATATAATTGTGGGGGTCCTTGACATGAAAAAGATTGAGCACCACTGATATAGAAACATACGTTTTTCAGAATACTGTTGGGATTTAGGAGACATGTAGAATCGGCTTCAGGTCTCAATGGGTTAAAAGAAGAGCACTGAACGTTGAAGAACAATAAAAAAAACCTTGGTCAAAGTCAGGTCAGTCAGTCAGTCAGTCCCACAGCCATTTTGAAATAAATAAAAACAAGGATTAAGGTCATTAAGAAAAGAATAAGGAGGCCCCCATAAACAAAAAAACATATCACGTGTACACATATTGCACTTCCCAGTAACCTAAGCCAGTGGTTCTCAAACTTTTTCATGTCAAGGACCCCCAAATTGACACTTATTAGCCCGCGGACCGCCATTTCAAAAGATAAGCCAGGGACCCCCATAAGAGAAGATTTGTACGGCTCTAGCAGTGATTCTCAACCATTTTAATTTCAAGGACCCTCAGCTTGACATGCATTAGGGCTACAGACCCCCATTTAATGGCATTTCTATCTCTGGGACCCCAATTCATATTGTAAAAACAATGTTAATTTAACTCTCAGAGTTACAGACCCATAAGGGTCCATTTGGTTCCTGTCCATCATTTAGCTGGGTACCCCCTGGAACCCCCTCAAGTACCCCTGGGTGTCCCCGGACCCCACTTTGAGAACCAACGACCTAAGCAGCACTATTGGCATTAACATATCGCACATATACATTATTGCTGCTTGCTCAGTAGTCTACACCAGGGGTTCCCAACCTTTCTGATACCAGGGACCGGCTGCCAGTTCTTGAAAATTTCGCGGACCGGCAAGGAAATATATGTCACATATATGTCACATATATGATGGGTGGGCTACAATTACATTTTCTATCTAGACATGTATTATACACTGCCAGTTGGGGCTAAATTATTAATGTAAGAAAGACACGGTCTGAGAGTGTATAACTTTTACTCCAACAGTATGAAAATACAAAAGATGTACAACTGATGCAGAGACACAAGCCACAATCGCGAACAACAACACAACATTTACCGCTGTCGGTAGGCCCGGCGAGGATAAGCTTTGACACGCTCATGTCAATACAGTCTGTCTTGCAACGTCACATACTGCAAGCAACACCAATAGCAAAAAAATACAACACAGCTTAAAAGCAGAGAGACGACACACTCGCCAATACAAACAACATTGCATAGTAGCAGTAATTAATTAGTGATTTGACATCACGTTGAAAAACAGTATAGCAACATCAAATCATTGCATAGTACGGTAGTAGTAATTAATGAGTGATTTGACATCATGTTGAAAAACAGTATCACATACACAGGCAGGCAGAAACAACTTTGTTCATAATAATAACTCACCACTAGTGGGAGACCTGAGCCTGCTTCCCTGATACAAGCAGTTCGTAGCGTGGTGTGATTGAGGTCAAAGACAAACGAAGTGTATTTGTACAATCCAATCGGCTTCTAAACTTGGTCTTGGTGGCTGTCATGGCTGAAAAGGCCAGCCTCACACAAGTACGTAGACGGGAAAGGTAACAAGGTCTTTAGTGCTAGTGTGGATAGTTCGGGGTATTCCGTCTTCACTTTAATCCAGAAGGATGGGACAGAATGCGACGTGAAAAAAGTTTTTAATTCTCCGTCATTCTTTAACTCCAGCAGTTTGTCCTCTTGTTCAATTGTTAGAGTTGACGCGTCGGAGGCAAAGGGATCACGTATCCATTCATTCCCAGTCCTCGGGTCCTTTTGGGGGGGGAAATAGCGCTGGAACTCCGCTGACAGCGAACGTAGGTGGTTGCTCAGCAGTTTTGATAGGGGTCTGCGTTGTCTTTCTCCCACACACTCTGCAAATGTATGGAACATATCATAGACACCTTTGTCAACTCGTTTTGCCCATGAATCTAATTTGGATTTAAAAGCAGACACTTTGTCGGCCACTTTAAAGACTGTTGTCATTTTCCCCTGGAGCGACAGATTCAGTTCGTTCAGATGTGTAAATATATCACACAAATACGCCAGTTTTGCAACCCAGTCTTCATCTGCGAAGTGCTTGGCCAGGTCAGAGCCCTTCTCGGTAAGAAACACCTGCAGCGGCTGTCGTAGTTCATACACTCTGTTAAGGGCCTTACCCCTGGATAGCCATCGAACCTCTGTGTGTAGAAGGAGCCGCTTGTGGTCTGCATCCATCTCTTCACATATTTGCTCAAATAAACGTGTGTTAAGCGCGTGCGCTTTTATGAAGTTGATTACCTTGATCACTTCACTCAATACAGTGTTCAACTCGGGGGACATTTTTTTACTTGCCAGCATCTCCCGATGAATGATGCAGTGAGTGGCTTCACAATTCGGGGCAACCTGCTTCAGTCTAGTTGTGAAGCCAGACAGGCGGCCAGTCATCGCCGCAGCACCGTCAGTGCACACACCAACACAGAAAGCCCAGTCCAGTTTATCAGTAGCATATTCATGCAAGGCTTTGAAGATTTCTTCTCCAGTCGTTTTTGTTGGGAGTGACAAAACACACAGTACATCCTCTTGCAAGTCATCTTTATATATATATAACGGACATAAGCAAGTAATATTGCCTTATTTTCCACGTCAGTTGACTCATCAACTTGAATAGCATACCATGGAGATGCACGAATCCTTTCAAATAACTGCGTCTCAACATCCTCAGCCATGTCATCAATTCTCCTTTTTACTGTGTTATCAGAGAGAGGAATTAGCCCAACATTACATTACAGTCATTTAGCAGACGCTTTTATCCAAAGCGACTTACAATAAGTGCAATCAACAAAGGTAGGGAACGAAAGCTACTAATCACCAGAGGTTATAAGTGCATTTTCTGCAATAACAAGCAACCAAGAGCATACCTAGCGCTAAGGTAAAAGTGCAATATATCAGCTACCTATTTCCTTAAACAGATGAGACAAAATAGCTAAGTCAAATGAGCAGGAGCTAAAAACAAATAATTGTATTGACTAAACAAGATCCAATAAACAATTCAACAATAAAACAAGCATTCGTACAACTAGTTAACAACAAGTAGGCCAGGCAAAGAGGAAGGGTAGTGTTTCCTGAAGAGGTGGGTTTTCAGCCTGCGGCGAAAGATGGGCAGTGACTCTGCTGTCCTGACATCAGTGGGAAGTACATTCCACCACTGTGGGGCCAGAACAGAAAAAAGTCGTGACCGTGTCGATCGACCAGAAGGACCATTGAGTGGCGGGGGAGTCAGTCGCCCCTTGGTGGCAGACCGGAGTGGTCGGGTAGGGTTGTGGGCATTGACCAATACCCAGAGGTAAGAGGGAGCTGTTCCTTTCACTGCCCTATAGGCTAGCACCAGGGTTTTAAACTGAATGCGAGCCGCTACGGGGAGCCAGTGCAGGGAACGGAGAAGGATAGTTGTGTGAGAGAACTTGGGGCGGTTGAACACCAGACGAGCCGCAGCTTTCTGAACAAGCTCCAGGGGTCTGATGGCAGATGCCGGAGCGCCAGCCAGGAGGGAGTTGCAGTAGTCCAGGCGGGAGATGACAAGAGCCTGGATGAGCACCTGGGCTGCCTTCTCCGTGAGGAAGGGCCGAATTCTCCTGATGTTGTAGAGGAGGAATCTGCAGGACCGTGTCACTGATGCGATGTTAGCCGAGAACGACAGTTGATCGTCCAGGGTCACACCCAGATTCTTCGCAGTCCGAGTTGACGTCACCACAGCGTTCTCAATGGTGATGGCCATGTCTCGGTGAGGACAGCCCTTCCCCGGGATGAACATCAGCTCGGTCTTGTCCAGGTTGAGCTTCAGGTGGTTCGTCGACATCCACTCCGAGATGTCAGCCAGACAAGCAGCAATGCGTGCCTCCACTTGTGTGTCAGAGGGGGGGAATGAGAGGATCAGCTGGGTGTCATCGGCATAGCAGTGGTAGGAAAAGCCATGGGAGCGGATGACAGCACCAAGAGATGTAGTGTAGAGAGAGAAGAGAAGAGGACCCAGAACCGAGCCTTGGGGAACCCCAGTAGTGAGCCTGTGTGGTTCTGACACAGACCCTCCCAGCATCACCTGGTAGGAGCGACCCGTCAGGTAGGATGCAAACAGGGAGAGTGCAGAGCCTGAGACACCCATCCCCTCGAGGGTGGAGAGGAGGATCTGATGGTTCACTGTGTCGAACGCTGCAGACAGGTCCAGGAGTATCAGGACAGAGGAGAGAGAGTTCGCTCTAGCGGCATGGAGTGACTCCGCCACTGCCAGGAGGGCAGTCTCTGTCGAGTGACCCACTTTGAACCCAGACTGGTTGGAGTCCAGGAGGTTGTTCTGGTGGAGATACGAGGACAGTTGTTTGAACACAGCACGTTCGAGAGTTTTAGATAGGAAGGATAGAAGGGAAACCGGCCTGTAGTTCTTGACTTCAGAGGGGTCAAGTGTCGGTTTCTTGAGGAGGGGGGTGACTCTGGCAGTCTTGAAAGTAGAGGGAAAGTAACCAGATGTCAGAGAGGTGTTAATAAGGTGGGTTAAGAAGGGAAGAAGTTCAGGTGCAGTGGACTGCAGCAGAGGGGATGGGACAGGGTCCAGAGAGCATGAGGTGGGGCGGCTAGAGGTAACAACTTTCTTAACAAAATATTCCCCAAACATTTCTCGACAAATGTCCTTTGTGGATGGAAGTATCAAGCTCTCTCCAATGTTGAAAGGCTTCTTTAATATAGCAATTCTATTTGCCACCAAATATGAGCATTTCAAAGCAGTTACATTGACTGAAGTTGTCTTTTTAATTGTCTGCTGCTGGCTTATTTGTCCTCCGTTTTTTTTCCTCAAAAAATGCCACTGTCTTGTCTTTGTGTTCCGGGTGATTTTTTTGGAGGTGCCGACTCAAGTTTGATGGCTTCATGGCTGAATTAGCCAACGTATTCCCGCATAACACACACAATGGCTCCGGTGCATCTTCATCACCTGTTGCGGTGAATCCGTATTGGATGTAGGAGCTGTTATATCCATGTTATATCCACCGGGGAACCTCTGGTCTACACCAACGCACTGTCATCATGATCAGGGAAACAAAATCCATTCATATTTAGTTCATATTTGGCGAGTACGCGTGCGTGATTGAGAGTCAGAATCCAGCAGACTTTTTACAGCCCTTGGAAAAAAAAGCTGTTGGACGGCCTGTTTGTCCTGGTTCTAACCACCTTCAGTCTGCCCGAGGGGCAGGGTCTCGAAACAAGTGGTGTGGCTGGGGTGTGTGTGGGGTCCTCGAGAATTCTCCAGGCTCGCTTTTAGGACGGGAACCCCTATTTGTAACGATTAGGGATGGAGCTCGTTAATTTTTATTGATAATGAGCACCTTATCGAGCCTGCTTATCGAACCGAGCTTTTATCGAGCCCACTATCGATCTTTTTCTATTATTAAGAAAAAAGACGTGAGACGAAAAATTCTGAACAGAACCGGTATCTTTTTTTATTGGCCAGTTGTAACAGTGAGTTTGTGGCTGACCACTATCTAAAATTAAATGAAGATGACAAAAGTAAAAAATATTTTTGCCTATCATTAAAACAACCATTCATATAATGTGCAATAAGTGTTAAATGGCTTTATATTATGAATAGTACTGTAATAATTACTATAAAATCTCCATGGTCTTACACAGCTGTGACGACACTCAGGCCCCTAAAACATACATATTCTGTCACTAGTTGAAAGGAAAAAAACAAAAAAAAAACGAAAATGTTGCTATTTTTATTAAGAAGAAAACCCGGACTGGATCCGTGGATCCAGATCTTCAAATAGTAAAATCAACAATAAGTTAATATTTTTATTTAAAAAAACAAACAGTTCTGGGTTTGGTGAGGTTCTATATTGTCTGAATCAGCTTTGTTTGTGTTCGTTTACGTGCTAAAAGAGTGACTTTAAGAGCTGTTTCAGCGTACAATGTAAGTCAATGAGGAGCAATTATTAGAGAGAGAGAGAGAGAGAGAGAGAGAGAGAGAGAGAGAGAGAGAGAGAGAGAGAGAGAGAGAGAGAGAGAGAGAGAGAGAGAGAGAGAGAGAGAGAGAGAGAGAGAGAGAGAGAGAGAGAGAGAGAGAGAGAGAGAGAGAGAGAGAGAGAGAGAGAGAGAGAGAGAGAGAGAGAGAGAGAGAGAGAGAGAGAGAGAGAGAGAGAGAGAGAGAGAGAGAAGCTTTAAAATGAGAGAAAAACAACAGACATTTGGATCATTGGATGAACTCAAATAGCCCTTCTGCTTGCTGTTTGAAGTGTCAGCCACTAGAGGGCAGCACAGACCCCAGTACCCAGTCTGTATGTGTCTGCCCTGGGAGGATGTTCAGGGCTGTCAGTCACCATGACAACGTTCAAGTTGACCTTTGCTTGTCATAGAAATAATCGCGATTAAGGATTTAATTGTGTTCGTTTGAACATTATGAACATTATGAATATTTGTGTTTCATGTACTTCAGTTATTTGTGCTATCTGCCCTTTTTTTTTATTACAAAGAAGTTATTCTCTACTTTCAAAATGTTTTTAAAAATACCTGGAAATAGCTGATCTACAAGCTAACAGTTTATTACATTTTATTTTATAATGTAGGAATTTCTTTCAACATGTAATTTAACCCTTTAAGACCTGAAGAAGCATCTGTGTCACTTCTTGATTTGAGCTAAAAAGCATTATTTTATACTTTGGCTATTCAAAAATAGCAAATCTACAAGCTCATAGCGCGGCACCGAGTGCCGCGCTATGAGCTTGTAGATCTGCTATTTTTGAAAAATCGAGAAAATCTTTTAATATATTTTGTTTTAAAGCTAAATTTTTTAACTCAAATCTTTGCTTCCGGGGGTTCCTGGAACATATATTTTTAGATGGGGGTCCGCGGCTAAATACATGTCATTTTGGGGGTCCTTGACATGGAAAAAAGAACCACTGATATTATGGCGACATACGTTTTTTCAAAAAACTGTTGAATCCCCCAGAAGCAAAGATTTGAGTTATAAATGTTCGCTTTTGAAACTCAAATCTCAAGATTTGCCAAAAAATTAAGATTTTTCTAAAATAGCAGATCTACAAGCTCGTAGCGCGGCACTCCTTTCAAGCAGCGTTGCCAGATTCTGCGAGATAAACAAGCAAACCAGGTCTTATGAAAACAAGCCCAAAAGAAGCGACTATAATACAGGCCACATGAGCACCTTAAACTTACACATGACTTATATTTGCATCGGACGTTTGAAAATAGCAGAGCTTGTAGCTGCTATTTTAACCCATTGAGACCTGAAGCCGATTCTACATGTCACCTAAATCTCAACAGTTTTCTGAAAAACGTATGTTTCTATATCAGTGGTGCTCAATCTTTTTCATGTCAAGGACCCCCAAAATGATACGTATTTGGCCGCGGACCCCCATCAAAATATTTTGTTCCAGGGACCCCCCAGAAGCAAAGATTTGAGTTAAAAATGTTCGCTTTAAAAATATATATATTCAAAGATTTGCACACATTTTCACGATTTTTCAAAAATAGCAGATCTACAAGCTCATGCCGCACTATGAGCTTGTAGATCTGCTATTTTTGAATAGCCCAAAGTGTAAAATAATGCTTTTTAGCTCACATCTAAAAATGACACAGTTCCAGGTCTTAATGAGTTAAACAAAGAATTTTGGAAAAAAAGTGAAACATTTTTAATTAGGTTTAGGCATAAGAGTTCATTTATGATTTATTTGATTTGCACAACAATATTTGTTTTAGAAACAATGCCTGATTTATACATAGTTGTGCGCTGGTGTCGTGCGACCTAAAAAAATAGCCGATCTACAAGCTCACGTTGTGTTGCAGCGCGACATGCAGGGACGTGCACAGATAGACTCTAGGTGGTGCTCGAGCACCTGCCCTTTGCCCTCTTGACCAGAAGTGCCCTTTTGAAAAAAAGAAAAAAAAACCTTTTGTTTCCCCATTTACAGCAGGGGTCTTCAACAGGGGGTCCGGGACCCCTAGGGGGTCCTCATAGTTACTACAGTGGGTCCGCCAAATCTTTATGTGATATGATTTTTCTTTTTTACCATAACCACTCGAAACCTAGCATCCCTTTTCTGAGGAGAACTTTAGCCAAAAATAGCCGATCTACAAGCTCACAACGCCTCGCGCTGCGAGGCGTTGTGAGCTTGCAGATCGGCTATTTTTGGCAAAGAGGTATAGGTGTAGAGGGGAAAAAAGAGCAGACCAAGTAAACAAAAAAAAAAGTAGAATTTACTTGAGCACCTGCCCCTCAAAATGCCTGTGCACGCCACTGGCGACGTGTTGGCAATACAAAATAATTGCGTTCATAAAATCAATTGTCTTACAATGCTGATGTCCTCACAAGTACAGTAATACTGTGTGTGTGTGTGTGCGTGTGTGTGTGTGTGTGTGTGTGTGTGTGTGTGTGTGTGTGTGTGTGTGTGTGTGTGTCTAGGAGTGTGGCACAACTTTGTCCTGTGTGTGGCCGCGCTGGGGTTCCTGTTCCTGTTGCCTGTCTTCCTGTTTCCTGTCTACTATACCGGAGCTGGAGCGCTGGTCACTGAGGTCACTGAGGTCAGTGTGTGTGTGTGTGTGTGTGTGTGTGTGTGTGTGTGTGTGTGTGTGTGTGTGTGTGTGTACTCATAAATCACAGGGTCAATGGCAGTGGTTCTCAAACTTTTTCGTGCCAAGGACCCCCAAATAGACACTTATTAGACCGCGGACCCCCATTTGAAAAGATAAGCCAGGGACCCCCATAAGAGAAGATTTTTACGGGTCTCTAGCAGTGATTTCAACCATTTTAATTTCAAGGACCCCCAGTTTGACATGCATTAGGCTACGGACCCCCATTTAATGGCATGTATGTCTCTGGGACCCCAATTTATATTGTAAAATCAATGTTAATGTAACTCTGAGAGTGTACAAATGGAACCAAATGGACCCGTTAGGGTCCATTTGGTTCCATTTGTACACTCTCAGAGTTACAGACCCATAAGGGTCCATTTGGTTCCATGTGTACACTCTCAGAGTTACAGACCCATAAGGGTCCATTTGGTTCCATTTGTACACTCTCAGAGTTACAGACCCATAAGGGTCCATTTGGTTCCTGTCCAACATTTAGCTGGGGACCCCCTGGAACCCCCTCAAGTACCCCTGGGGGTCCCCGGACCCCACTTTGAGAACCAATGGTCTATGGGGTTAATTGCAGGTGATTAGTGGTCACACACCATCACATTGGCTGACCCCTTGCTGTCCTGTGCAGGGGTCAGGGGTCAGGGGTCATCAACATGTTGGTCCACGGACAAACGTGTCCGTGGCACATTCGGTATTGTTGGTTATAATGTGTACATAATGTATCCTAAATATTCAGCTACACACTGCACCACTTTTACATTGGTCGGGGAGTCATCTGATGCTTAAATAGGTTCGCGTAGGTCTACGCGATTGGCAGTCAATGTGTTTAATGGGTTAACACAGGGTTGACCCCATGGCAGCATATCAATGGTTACCTGTTTATTAACACATTGACTACCTATATCGAGTTAACTCGATTTTAGAATCCATCACTTGCTTGCCTAGATTGAATTAATTCAATTTTAGCAAAACAATAAAATTATTAAAACAATAATAATAATATATATTTTTTTAATTTTAAATTAAATTTTAAGGACCAAGGATATATGATTTTTCGAAGATTTAGACTCCTATCCACTTCCTTGTTAACTTAAAACTTAAAAATTCTGTATCTCGGCTCCTGAGTACTTTTTTTTTTTCAATGAAAAATCTCTTGGCATAAAACTGCAAAAAATCTGAAAAAAGTCTGGCAGTGAATGTGTTAAGCTACTACTATTTTTCAACCACATCTAATGAGACGAGACATCAGTAGAATGTGTTTGGGAACAGACCTCATCAGACAAAAGACGTTAACATACAACACATTATATTTGATGGGAAAAGGAATTGCAACAGCTATGCAGTGATAGTGAAGAAAGGGAACTTGGAAAAAGACACTTTGTGACAAACCATAAATCATGTGACCAGACCTTTCCACCAGACACACAGAGCTGAGAAAAAGGAAGTGAAGTGTCAGCCACATGTATTTGTGTATCATACATGGAACTAGATAGAGCTGTGTCATCATTATTCTACTTTAAGTATGTGTCTCATCAGTGAGAACTGCACATTCATTGATGGTGAAGAAAGAGAACATAGAAAGACACTTGCCGTCAAACCACACGTCATGTGACTAGACATCTACAGCAGACAGAGAACTGAGAAAAATACATGAACTAAGGAACTGAAATCTAAAGGGACTACACCATGAATTTTAACTTTTTTTTTTAACTTCAGTTCCAACAAAAAAAATAAAATAATATTTTAAAAAAAATGTTTTTTTTCTTATTTCTTTCTTTTTTTTTTTTTTTTACTTTTTAGATATCATGCCCACCATCAAACTGTTGTGGTCACAGACAGGGGCACCGGAACGGAATATGAGGTGGGGGGACACATCCGGGACACGGGCGCGTGCGCGCGAAAATTTAGCGGTTATTTCGGGTGGATTTGTTGATTTTTGGGGGGGATAATGCGGTTATTTCGGTTAATTCGGTTCGCCTCGCGCGCGCGGTGGTCGCGAGGTGCGGGGGACTGGACTGATTTTATTATTTATAAAAAATAATTAAATGTTTTTTTTTTTTTTGGGGCTGGACTGAAAAGTGGGGGGACAAAGTGTCCTTTAATTAAACAGGCTCCGGCGCCACTGGTCACAGAGAGGGCCCTTCTGTTCTAACCTTCTTCAATTAGCACTCACGTCACAAATGTGTTTCGTTGTGAGCTTGTAGATCGTTTTTCTTTTCTCCGAATATATTAAAGGTTAGGTTAATTTAAATGAACGGTTTAAATTTACGGGAAAACATACAAATAAATCCAAACGTGGAGACGCGTCGCATGCACATTTCCACGGCCAAATAAATACATAACATTTTGTCATTTGGTCCTTGACATGGAAGAAGAGACAACATACGTTTAAAAAAAAAAACTGTTGGGATTCAGACATTGGTAGAACCCCCAGAAGCATAGATTTGAGTTAAAATGTTCGCTTTAAAAATATAGGCCTATTCAAAGATTTACCCATATTTCAAAAATGGCAGATCTACAAGCTCATGAGCTATGAGCTTGTAGATCTGCTATTTTTTTTTAATAGCCAAAGAAATCTAAAACTAGAAAAAGTGCTCCTCGGAGCACAGGTCTCCGCCAGGTCAGGTAGGTTATTGTGGCCTCCTGGTGGCGCTATAATAGGCCAATGTGAAAAGGGTGTCATTTGTTCTTCAATCAGACACTGCATTCATGATTTGAGACATTTTGTTCCAAAAATGTGTTTTGCTAAATTAGACCTGCTGGTGGCGCTATAACAGGCCAATGTGAAATGTCCTGGGCCTAGTGGGAATGTGTTTGTGAAATTTCACTGAAATCGCAAGCTGTGTTCATGATTTGAGGCTTTTTGTTCAAAACGGACCAATCCTGCACATTTTGGAAGCGAACCTTAGCCAATGAGGATGGAATATGGGAAATGGGACAGATCCGTGTTGATCACATGACTATAGAGATGCTGTGTACAGATTTGCATGATGTTTGGTTAAAAACTGTAGGAGTAATGTAAAAAAAATGTGTTTTGCACAAATCGGCCTCCAGGTGGCGCTTTAACAGGCCCATGTGAAACATTTGAGGCAGAGGTTCTGAATTGGCATCCAGGGAGTGTGTGTGCACAGTTTCATAGCGACTGGGCCAACGATGCCGCAGATTAGCTGCTAACACACAGACAGGACACACAGACAGGACACACACAAGGACGGACAGAGGGTAAAACATACTCTCTCGCCATGCCTTCGGCCTGGCGGATTGATTGATTGATTGAATATTTTATTAGGCAAAAGAATGTAAAACAACACATTTACATTTAAAATACTTTGTCTAACAGGTCCGTTCATAAAAGTCCTTGCGGACTTGTTTCCAATGAGGGCCTTGGTATTCAATTCATAGACATATATAGTGGCACCACAGTTCAAATATCATTACACAAAGAAATAAAAAAATAAAAATAAAAAAACAGCAAAAAATTATATATATATATATATATATATACATATATATATATATATATATATATATACATATATATATATATATATATATATATACATACACATACACATACATATACATATATACATACATACATACATACATACATACACACATACATACATACATATATATATATATATATATATATATACACACATACATACATACATATATACATACATATATACAACACTATGTACAGCCAATGGAATAAAAAAGGGGGGAAAGATATGTACAAGAACAGGGGGGGGGGGGTCGGCTGTCTAACGGGAAAATGGTACTACCTCCTCTTTTGGCCTCCTGAAAGGTGATTTTTTAAGTCTCTTTTAAATGAGCCCAGCGAACTGCATTTTTTGAGGGATGGGGTTAGACCATTCCAAACCTGGGTGGCAGTGCTGTAGAAGGAGAATTTGCCCATGTTTGTTTTATGGGTGGGTGGTACCAAATTGTTGTTTGCACTCCCTCTGGTATTGTGACTGTGGGTGTCACTAACCTTTTGGAGGTATTTACTCAGATATGCGGGAATAGGGGGCATATCGGGCAAATTTTCATTTACAATTTTGAAAGCCAGTCCCATTTTTAGTTGTTTGGCGGAGACAAAAATGACACAGATGTGTTCCCAGTCTTGAAGCTTAGAGGATTTTTCTAGGACCAGAGTTACACGTTGCAGACAGGTTTTCCTTCATGGCGGTCGGTTATGAAGGAGGGTAAGGATGTTTTCTGGAAAGGCATTTTGGTGACACTTCCCACTGCTTTCTATAGAGACAATGTGTGGCTTAATCACTGAACCACAGTATGGAACATATTAAATATCGTAAATTCAAGTCAAATCTTTAATTTGTGGGAATTTCTCAACTAAGGAGGGTCTGCATTTCATTTTGTTGCTTGGGCCGTCCTTGTCTCTGACGCTCTGCGGTGAACCCTGGAATGTGCATTACACACGTTGTCTGAATACACACCATGTAAGAATGTGTCCTTTTTAATTCAAACGAGTCACTCGCATGTAAATGGGGGAAAAAGGACAGGCTGACATGTTTCATTTAACCCATTAAGACCTGGAACTGTGTCATTTTTAGATTTGAGCTAAAAAAGCATTATTTTACACTTTGGGCTATTCAAAAATAGCAGATCTACAAGCTCGTAGCGCGGTGCCGCGCTACGAGCTTGTAGATCTGCTATTTTTGAAAAATCGTGAAAGTGTGTGCAAATCATTGAAATATATATATTTTTAAAGTGAACATTTTTAACTCAAATCTTTGCTTCTGGGGGGTCCCTGGAACAACACATTTTGATGGGGGTCCGCGGCCAAATACATATCATTTTGGGGGTCCTTGACGTGAAAAAGATTGAGCACCGCTGATATAGAAACATACGTTTTTCAGAAAACTGTTGGGATTTAGGAGACATGTAGAATCGGCTTCTGGTCTCAATGGGTTAAAAGTGCATTGTTGTCCATATTCAGAAGCTTTGATGATAATAAACGTATAAACTGTATTGTTGCACATGCAGCTCAAAGTGCTTTACATAAACATATCAACACAAGATTAAATGCAAGGGAAAAGAAAATGAACACAAACAACATTAAACGAGAACAAAACATTAAGATCAAATACATCACAAACTATTAAAAGGAAGCAGATTAAAACGATACAGTAAAAAAAGTGGGTCTTGAGCTTTGCTTTTAACTCCTTCAAACCGGGAACGCATCTGTGTAACCACTTGACCCAGTACTGCAGGGGTATTCAACTAGATTAGGCAGGGGGCCACAACTGTAAAATAATGTGGAGTTGGCGGCCACACAGTGCGCACACAATTAGTGCACGCGCGCAAAATTTTTCGGGTCTAAATCGGTCTAATTCGGTCTAATTCGGGTCTAATTCGGGTCTAATTCGGGTCTAAATCGGTCTAATTCGGGCCTAATTCGGGTCTAATTTGGTCTAATTAGGTCTAATTCGGTTCTAATTCGGGTCTAATTCGGGTCTAATTCGGTCTAATTCGGGTCTAATTCGGGTCTAATTCGGGTCTAAATCGGTCTAATTCGGGCCTAATTCGGGTCTAATTTGGTCTAATTAGGTCTAATTCGGGTCTAATTCGGGTCTAATTCGGTCTAATTCGGGTCTAATTCGGGTCTAATTCGGTCTAATTCGGGTCTAATTCGGTTCTATTTGACCAATATAGATCAACCTTTTTTCGGGTCTAATTCGGTTCTATTTAAGGTTCTAAGTTAAGTTCCAATGAAAGATGGCCTTTCAAGAACTAATGAAGGATAAATCATTTGTACTGTTTTAACTTTGATAACATAAAAACTAACATATATTTACATACATAATAATTATGAAAATTATATATATATATATATATATTTAAAAAAATGTTGGAATATGGCCAGGGGCCACAAGGAAGCTCCTCGCGGGCCGCACATGGCCCGCGGGCCGCCAGTTGAATATCTGTGCAGTACTGTGTACTTTGGCTATTCAAAAATAGCAGATCTACAAGCTCATAGCGCGGCACGAGTGCCGCGCTATGAGCTTGTAGATCGGCTATTTTTTGAAAAGTCTTGAACGTGTGTGTGTGTGTGTGTGTGTGTGTGTGTCTGTGTGAATGCTTTATTTATCTTTTCTATGGATTAGTCACTGCACATGGAGACTTGAATTTATGGATATGTTTTAGTTCTTGTCTCATTCCTAACACAATAATGTGATGATCAGCTGATTTTTTTTTTGGGTGAACTATCCCTTTTTTGAACAACACAATAATAATGTTTAAAGTGTGTAATACACATTCCAGGGTTCACCACAGAGCTTCAGAGACAAGGAGGGCCCCGAGCAAAACAATGATAGTAGTTGAGACATTCCCACAAATTAAAGATTTGACTTTGAATTTACGATATTTTAATAAGTTCCACACTGTGGTTCAGTGACTAAGCGCTCTATCTACCCCACAGCCACACATTGGCCGGGTTTCCCCAAAGCAATTTCAGGTCGTGCGTAGCCTATAGGCAGCTGTGACCCCTGACCTCCACGCGGCTGCGCATTAGCAACCCAACGCGACGCACTACCTTCATTAGTAGCAGCTGGTTGTGCGTTACGTGATAACTTGCTTCGGCAGTCGCGTAACGAGGCAATAGTAGGCCCCGACGCGAGGTGGTCACAGCGGGCCCTCATGAACGCGCGTGCATGTGCGCCCGGACAGCGCGAACGCGCGAACATTTTGCGGTTATTAGTGGTTTCTGATGCCTTTTCCGCGGGTTTGTGATGGATTTCGGGTACATAAACAACGGTTTTGTAACGACTACTTAACACTTACAATGTTAAGGGCCCACCCAGGTTTATTTTTCAATTAAATATATATTTTTTAATATCACTTTTTTTTTTTTTTTTTTTTTTTGCTGCGTGGCGAGGGTCCCCAAACGACATGGGCCCCAACGCAACCGCGTTGTCTGTGTCACGGTAGTGACGCCCCTGTGCTTCGGGAAACACCACCGTCGTAGGTTCACAAGAGCATGGAGTTACGTGTCTGCTTAAAAAACACGTACATAAGACCTCCTGGACGAAGCCTACGTAGCCTACGTAGTGCTGTCCTACGTTACGCAGCAGTTTGAACACCCTTTACGAATATGTACAGTGAAATAGATCTATAAAAACACCACAGACACACACACGTCATTTATTATTTTTAAATATTTTTGAGTGGTGCCAACCACTCCTATATCTGACTTTGTCCGTATGTATGTATGTATGTATGTATGTGTGTCCAATAAACAAACATTAATGACAACATCAATACGGGGCTCATCAAAGGCACCACTCTCTTCACACAGGGTGTGATTTTTAGCGGTGCTAAAAATCCTGCTCTATACCTGACTTTGTCCGTGTTCACCGTCAACGTTCTGATTGGTCAGACACGTCAACGTTCTGATTGGTCAGACCCGTCAACGCTCAACGCTCTGATTGGTCAGACACGTCAACGTTCTGATTGGTCAGACCCGTCAACAAAGTGATTGGTCAAGCTTCACGTGACACATGGCTATAAACACATTATAAACACATATCGATGACAAAATGTATCAAAGGCGCCGCTACCTTCACACAGGGTGTGATTTTTTGTATTAATGTTTAAAAAAAATATATATATATATTTTTTTTAAACATCAATAAAATAATTAAAAATAATAAATTACGTGTGTGTGTCTGTGGTCTTTTTATAGATCTATTTTGCTACAAAGGGTCTTACGAGCCCCCCACGTGCTCGTAAGACCTGAGCTGTGCTCTTGTGAACCTACGACGATGGTGTTTCCCGAAGCCAGTTTAGATTAGTTTAGCACGTAACACACAACCAGCTGCTACTAATGAGGGAAGAGTTTAGGCCGGGTCCCAGCTGTGTAGGACAGTGGTTCTCAAACTTTTTCATGTCAAGGACCCCCAAATTGACACTTATTAGCCCGCGGACCCCCATTTCAAAAGATATGCCAGGGACCCCCCATAAGAGAAGATTTTTTACGGCTCTAGCAGTGATTCTCAACCATTTTAATTTCAAGGACCCCCAGTTTGACATGCATTAGGCTACGGACCCCCATTTAATGGCATTTCTATCACTTGGACCGACATTTATATTGTAAAATCTATGTCAATTTAACTCTGAGAGTGTACAAATGGAACCAAATGGACCCGTTAGGGTCCATTTGGTTCCATTTGTACACTCTCAGAGTTACAGACCCATAAGGGTCCATTTGGTTCCATTTGTACACTCTCAGAGTTACAGACTCATAAGGGTCCATTTGGTGCCTAATCTATCATTTAGCTGGGGACCCCCATGGAACTCCCTCAAGGACCCCTGGGGGTCCCCGGACCCCACTTTGAGAACCAATGTGCTAAGGTACTGTGTGGCCTGTTTGGAGAGAGGAGGCTCCTATACGTGCGGCGTTTGGGAAACCCGCACGTAAGAGCCTTCGTAAGGACCGCACGTAAGTCCCTATATGCAGCATCTCTTTGGGAAACCCCGGCCCTTGTCTCTATAGAAAGCAGTGGGACGTGTTGGGTGCAATGTGTATACATGGTCCCATGGCGCTATGAGCTTGTAGATCTGCTGTTTCTGAATAGCCAAATACATCTCCAGCGGACATGTCCGTAGGCCGTAGGGTACTACATAGTGACACATGTACCTCTCTCTGCCACTAGGGGGGTCTCTCCGGCGGACGGGCCCAGGGGCATGTCTAGTATGGCAGGGGTCTTCAACGTTTTCAGGCCAAGGACCCCCTAGCTGAGAGAGAGAGATGAAGCAGGGACCCCCTCCTCTATATTGTATAAAATTGTGTTTCAGATGCAACTTTTTTTGTTTACTTGGTCTGCTCTTTTTTTCCCTCTACACCTATAACTCTTTAGCCAAAAATAGCAGATCTACAAGCTCTCAACGCCTCGCGCTGCGAGGCGTTGTGAGCTTGTAGATCTGCTATTTTTTGGCTAAAGTTCTCCTCAGAAAAGGGATGTTAGGGTTCAAGTGGTTAATGTAAATAAAAATCACACCCAGTGTGAAGTGGGCGGTGTTGTCACAGTGGTCATCACAGTGATGGAAAAAAAACATAAAAGTGTTTTTTTAAGTCCATACTGCTATTCATAGGGCTGCACATGTGTCATGTTTTTCGCTAGCCAATCACAGTCCTGAATTTGCAAAGTCAGCCAATCACATTACAGCTAGTGGTGATGACACTAGCTGTAATGTGATTGGCTGACTTTGCAAAAGTATTGATTTGCATTGACTGTGGAAGGGTTAGGGGTGTAGACTGCGTTGTAGACTATTGGCCAATCACGGTGCAGGATTGGTCAGTGTCCAAAACTCACTTATAGGTGAAATAGATTTGGCGGACTCCCTGTAGTAACTCTGAGGACCCCCTAGGTATCCCGGACCCCTTGTTGAAGACCCCTGCTGTAGGGCAGGGGTTCTCAACCTTTTCAGGCCGCGACCCCCAAAATAATTATATTATTTCCCGCGACCCCCCGCATGCGCGGGGTCCCGTTCGCACGCACATTTTTTTTTACGGTTCTGGCCGGATTGGGTTTGTTTTTTTCCCGTTTTTTGGTTACTTTATTTCGGTGTTAGGGTTAGTCTTAGGTTATTTCATTATAATAGGTTATTTGATAATTATTTATTATATTACATTAAACATGTTTTCCTAATGTTAATAATGAAATATTTTTATCTTGAATTTAGTAAATTAACTGATAAAACATGAATTAATAATAACATCAAAAATATTTTGTTAATTTTTTTTTTTTTTTTTCACATTCACCAAAAAATCTGGCGACCCCCAGGTTGAGAACCACTGTAGTAGGGTACATAGTGACACATGTTCCTCTCTCTGGCCACTAGGGGTCTCCAGCAGAGGGGGCATGTCTCTACTAGGGGACACATAGTGACACATGTTCCTCTCTCTGGCCACTAGGGGTCTCCAGCAGAGGGGGCATGTCTCTACTAGGGGACACATAGTGACACATGTTCCTCTCTCTGGCCACTAGGGGTCTCCAGCGGACGGGCCCAGGGGCATGTCCGTGGGGGACATCGTGACGGCGCTGGAGGACTGCCCCGTCAGCGGCGTAGAGGACTGGACCGGCTGTCTGTCCCGCCTGTCCCTCAGGCCTCAGACCGGCTACTGTGTCCCCGTCACCGGCCTGCAGCACAGCTGGGCCCACGGCAGAGGTGGGCGGAGTCTCTCTCCTTTTTGTTTAAAGGACCAGTTCGCCCCAAAAGATGACTTATTTTATATCAATTACACACAACGTGAAGACTTGTTAAAGGACTAGTTCACCCCAAAAGATGACTTATTTTATAATTACACACAACATGAAGACTTGAATTCGTGGAGATGTTTTAGTTTTTAGTTTCATTCCTATAAGTGTGATGACCAGTGGAGGAGACTCAATGAGTATAGCAGATCTACAAGCTCACAGCGTGTCACTTTATGAGTTTGTAGATCTGCTATTATGGGGCTTTAGGCTTATGGTTAAAAATGATTTAAAAAAAAAAAACGTTTTTTTTTTTTTTAAATACATTCATGAAAGTGTTGTCCTACAACTGTGTGTGTGTGTGTGTGTGTGTGTGTGTGTGTGTGTGTGTGTGTGGGGTCAGCCTACAAGCGGTTGGACGGTACCATGGACTGCTGCAGTAACAACAGCCTGACTGACCTCTGCTTCTCCTACACTGACCCTGTTGACCGCAAGAGCAAGGAGAGAGAGGTACACACGCACACGCACACACACACACACACACACACACACACACACACACACTTCTGTTCCACAGATGAGACACAGATATGGGGGGGGGGTGCTTTATCATGTGATCAACGTTTCAGACACAAGGTTTACTTACGTGTTCCAAGGCTGATGAGATCTAATGTCACCTGACAGGAAAAACATCCTCTTTTATAAGTCTTATTATAAGCTGCTAAGTGGAACAATGCAGACACATGGAATGAGTCAATAGTTTAATATGAATAATGAAGGCAAGATAAATACATAAGAAAGGGATTATGTTTGCCTTCATTAATCATATTAAACTATTGACTCATGCCATAAACACATTAACCGCCAAGAACGTAGTCCTACGGTCCATTAAATCCAACTGTTAAACGCCGAGACCGTAGCCCTACGGTCCGGCTGCTTTTTCCTTTTTTTCGATTTTTTTTTCTTTTCGATTTTCTACACGGACCATTTTCAGTGTAACACCACCGGAACGGAACTATGTGCGATCCGGTTTAACATAAACCGTTCTAACTACAACATGGATGCCCCGTTTGACACGTGGTCTGCACTAGTAGACACAGGGACATCTGCACGATGTTTACAAACAGTGCATCGCGCATTCTTAACACATTGACTGCCAGAATTATTTCAGATTTTTTGCAGTTTTGTGCCAGAGATTTTTCATTGGAAAAAAAAAAGTACTCAGGAGCCGAGATACAAAATTTTAAAGTTTTAAGTTAACAAGGAAGTGGATGAGAGTAAAGATCTTCGAAAATTCATATCTCCTTGGTCTTTGGGTCAAATTAAAAAAAAAACAAAGTAAAAAAAATAAAAATAAAATAAAATTCTTTTTTGAAAAATTATTTTTTTGCTAAAAACGAGTTAACTCGTTTTTAGCAGATCTTGGCACACAAGTGATGAAAGCTAAAAACAAGTTAAGTTTGTTTTAGGCAGTCAATGTGTTAAGGATTTTAACGGGGTCTATGGCGACGTGAAAAACAAAACAAAAAAACAACAATAAAACCTTGGCACTGGTGAGTACATTATGAGATTAACCTCTGGCGGTCAATGTGTTAACGTAGGAGTGGACGAAAGTGATTTTTTTTTTTGGGATGACATCACATCCGTCGTCCATTCCTTCTCTCAGAGTCAAGGAATCATTTTTTCTTTAGAAAGTACGTTTTGAAACGTCCTTGGAACCCCTCTATCAGCCTCTATATAATGATGCTGGGGTGTTTTCCTGCATTGAAACACAGTCCTATATCTGAAATCCCTACTTTCCTACTATTTATGTTTTGACATCCGGGTATCCGGCTCTGTTAACCCATTAACTCATCCACTGCCACTGACGTAATAAACGTAATTATTCCCGTTTACCAACCCTGCCACAGAGGGTTTTTTTTTTTTTTTTTTTTTTGACCCAAAGACCAAGGAGATATGATTTTTCGAAGGAAAAGACTCCCATCTACTTCCTTGTTAACTTAAAGCTTAAAAATGTTGTATCTCAGCTCCTGAGTACTTTTTTTTTTTCAATGAAAAATCTCTGGCAGTGGGCAAACGCGGCCAGCAATAAGTCTGGCAGTGGATGAGTTAAGACCTGGAATAAATCTTTGAAAAATCATATCTCCTTGGTCTTTGGGTCAAATAAAAAAAATAATAATAAAAAAAAAAAAAAGGTATTTTTATTTTTTTTTATTTTTTTTAAAGAATGCAGATCTGCGTTCTTGGCAGCCAATGTAATAAAGTAATAGAGTAATAAAGTAATAGAGTAAATAAAGTAATAGAGTAATAAAGTAATAGAGTAAAAGAGTATATCTCTGTGTGTTGCAGTATGCCTGTATGCCGGTGCGTAAGATGGTCTGGGGGACCAGGGCGTGTCACAGTGACGAGGACTGTCTAAGCCCCGCCTCCTCCTCTGAGGGGAGGGCCAGTGTGTGTGTGACCCCCTCCCTGGAGAACCAGACCCGCTTCATCAGGGTCACACACCCCCCCAACACACACATGCTGTTTGTGGGCTACCCCCCCCACCTACAGTACGCAGGTAGGCCCCCCCCCCCTATAAAACAGATAATCGTCTGGTTGTTGGACCAGATCTGAAAGCCGCTATGGTCACCTTGCTAAACTAACCCATTGAGACCTGAAGCCGATTCTACATGTCTCCTAAATCTCAACTTTTCTGAAAAACGTATGTTTCTATATCAGTGGTGTTCAATCTTTTTCATGTCAAGGACCCCCAAAATGATATGTATTTGGCCACAGACCCTCATCAAAATATGTTGTTCCAGGGACCCCCCAGAAGCAACGATTTGAGTTAAAAATGTTCGCTTTAGAAATATATATATTTAAAGATTTTCACAAATTTCACGATTTTTCAAAAATAGCAGATCTACAAGCTCATAGCGCGGCACTCGGTGCCGCGCTATGAGCTTGTAGATCTGCTATTTTTGAATAGCCAAAGTGTAAAATAATGCTTTTTAGCTCAAATCTAAAAATGACAAAGTTCCAGGTCTTAATGGGCTAAAGGCCTAAGTCATGTTTTGAGGACATTTTGATGTTTGCCTTTAAGTCAGCTCCTCATGACACTGTTATCTCTGGTAAAATGGCCTTATTGAATCTCCTAATAGAAAAGGATCATGCTGTTCACTCTCCTTTTAGTATAATGGATCTCCCTAGTGTGACTTAGGACAAAATAGGCCTTTTGTTTGGCCTAAAGTCACATGGTTTTGTGTGACTTAGGTCCCCAGTTCAAATATGATTATTTTAGGGGGTCCCTACTTCAAATATGATTATTTTAGGGGGTCCCTACATTAAATATGATTATTTTAGGGGGTCCCCAGTTCAAGTATAATTATTTTAGGGGTGTCTCGGCTTGACAAGGTTGAGAGCCGCTGGCCTAGACCAGGGGTTCTCAACCTTTTCAGGCCGCGACCCCCAAAATAATGATATTATTTCTCGCGACCCCCCGCGTGCGCGCGCGCGGTCCCGTTCGCGCGCGCGAAGGTTATTTAATTATAATAGGTTGTTTGATAATTGTTTATTATCAAAACATTTTTGCAAAAAGTGGGTAAATTGAGTAAATTAACTGATAAAACATGAATTAATGATAACATAAAAAAATATTTTGTTAATTTTTTTTTTTTTTTTTTTTTCAAATTCACCAAAAAATCTGGTGACCCCCCCAAATTATTTGGCGACCCCCAGGTTGAGAACCACTGGCCTAGACCAGTGGTTCTCAAACTTTTTCATGTCAAGGACACCCCAAATTGAGACTTATTAGCCCGCGGACCCCCATTTGAAAAAATAAGCCAGGGACCCCCATAAGAGAAGATTTTTACGGCTCTATAGCAGCGATTCTCAACCATTTTAATGTCAAGGACCCCCAGTTTAACATGCATTAGGCTACGGACCCCCATTTAATGGCATTTCTGTCTCTGGGAGCCCAATTCATATTGTAAAATCAATGTTAACTTAACTCTGAGAGTGTACAAATGGAACCAAATGGACCCGTTAGGGTCCATTTGGTTCCATTTGTACACTCTCAGAGTTACAGACCCATAAGGGTCCATTTGGTTCCATTTGTACACTGTCAGAGTTACAGACCCATAAGGGTCCATTTGGTTCCATTTGTACACTCTCAGAGTTACAGACCCATAAGGGTCCATTTGGTTCCTATCCATCATTTAGCTGGGGACCCCATGGAACCCCCTCAAGGACCCCTGGGGGTCCCCGGACCCCACTTTGAGAACCAACTGGCCTAGACAGTTTTTGCTGAAGGTTTAATTACAGGTTTAATTGTATTGTGTGTAAACACTGTGTGTATTTAGAGTTGTGTATATTGTGTGTGAACACTGTATGTATATTTAGAGTGTTGTGGTGAAAGAGGCTAAAGACATGATTGTGTAACAGTCAGTCAGTCAGTCTGTGTGTCCTCCCTTTAGCATTTATTCTGATTGTCCATTTTTAGGCATTTCTCTTGATGGACGTTTTCCAGTTATTTATAAAAAAAAGCGGAAACAGCAGAATAAACACAAAGTCCCTTTTAGTCACCAAAAACGAGAAGCAACGTGTGTTAACCCATTAACCCATTGAGACCTGAAGCCGACTCTACATGTCTCCTAAATCTCAACAGTATTCTCAAAAAACGTATGTTTCTATATCAGTGGTTGCTCAATCTTTTTCATGTCAAGGACCCCCAAAATGATATGTATTTGGCCGCGGACCTCCATCAAAATATGTTGTTCCAGGGACCCCCCAGAAGCAAAGATTTGAGTTTAAAATGTTCGCTTTAAAAATATATCTATTCAAAGATTTGCACACATTTTCACGATTTTTTCAAAAATAGCAGATCTACTAGCTCATAGCGCGGCACTCGGTGCCGCGCTATGAGCTTGTAGATCTGCTATTTTTGAATAGCCCAAAGTGTAAAATAATGTTTTTTAGCTCAAATCTAAAAATGACACAGTTCCAGGTCTTTAGGGTTAACACTCATGTCAGTGGTACGGTAGTTCTGCCTGGAGCACAGGAGCAGAGATCACAGTTATGCTGTTAGCTGTGCCTGAAGGACAAACTGAACCATAACAAGATAGGCTGTACCAAAACAACAGCTATTATCAGGCCTAGTGGAGACATGTAGGCTCTTACACGCTGACACATATCTTAATGTATTGTAGAAGTATTATAAGGGATGGTATGAGATATAAAGGTTAGATATAAGCAGCCATATAACTTCTTCCTCAGTGCCCACAGCCCAAATAAATACACATCATTCTGGGGCTCCTTGACATGAGAAAAGTCTGAGACCCACTGAGTTATCCATCATTTCATGGATTTTTCCGATATTGTCCAACTCTTAAAGGAGAATTTTGGACTAAAGTTTTATTACCTTTTATATGACGTTATGATATCTTAGGATGAATGGTACAGTAGAAAAATTTCATAGCTCCACCCCTGGTCCGCCACAGCTTAAAAAGGTTTGCGGGTAGGCCTTAGGTTAGATCACATATTTTAATAGCTTTTTTTTTTTTTTTTTTTTTGTGAGAGATCTGATGTTCATAGTGACAGAACACTGTCCAACAAAAAAAAAAACAGAAGTCTCGCTAGACGAGATTTCAATCTCATCTAGCGAGACTTCTGTTTTTTTTTTTTTTTGATTGATAGTGTTCTGTCACTATGAACATCAAATCTCACAAAAAAAAATAAAAAAATAGCTATTAAAATATGTGATCTAACCTAAGGCCTATCCGCTTCAACTGTAAGTGAGATTCCCCATTCTAGTGGCTGGCTTACTTGTTGTTAACTAGTTGTACGAACTCTTGTTTTACTGTTGTACTGTTTTAATGGATCTTGTTTAGTCGATACCCTTTTTGTATTAGCTTGTGCTCATTTGATTTTGCTATTTTGTCTTATCTCGTTCCCTACCTATGTTGAATGCACTTATTGTAAGTTGCTTTCTTTGGATAAAAGTGTCTGCTAAATGACTGTAATGTAAGCAAGGGATAATGCATGGGGAGGTAGTCATTATTGAAATTTAAAGCCCGACAGGGCGATTAACCACCGAGGCGCAGCCGAGGTGGTTAATCGCCCTGAAGGGCTTTAAATTTCAATAATGACTACCTCCCCATGCATTATCCCGCTTATTACACGGCTACTTAATAAATACATAAATACATTTACCCAAAAGTAACAACAAAACGAAGTATTTCCTTGCTTACGGCAATGAAAGTATTCCATAAGTATTGGGCTGGGCGGACAAGTTCGCCTCGCAAAAACAAATGACGAAATGGAAAAAAACTCGCCCCCAAAACACACTCGCCCCCCATTCTATTTACTGCCGATTTGCCTGTAATACCGCCGGATTTGCCCCGGGGCGACTGTGTTTTGGGGCGAGCGTTTTGGTATTCCCCCGTTGTTGTGCCACGATAAACAAGGAAGCGCAGTGGACCAAATAGAATGACTTCTCGGTTATTGCATCGTCTCTCACTTCAAATGTTTTCAAAAACATTCTTGAGAGCAACGTTTAGTTGTAAATGACATTGTGTGTTTGTTTACATGGCTGTCATGTTGGCAAAAGCATATAACCAAGCAGCTTAGGTTGATATGAGCAGGTGTTCTGAGTCTCTGATTACACAGCGGTCCGTTATAGAGCTCATCGGTCATTATCCAGAAATAATGACCGATGACTGACCAATCAGAATTGAGCATTCAACCAAGCCGTGTAATAATGTAATGTAATGAATGAGGCAGCTTAGAGGGCTTTTAAGCCGTGGCGGACCAGGGGTGGAGTTATGATTTTTTTCTACTGTACCATTCATCCTAAGATATCATAACATCATAGAAAAGGTAATAAAACTTTAGTCCAAAATTCTCCTTTAAGGCCTTTGCACACAGGGTGCGGTTAGTCAGTCAGTTTTTAGCGCGTGCGAAAAGACGCACAAATCGAACTGGGTTCGATTGAAAAAAAACCAAAGCATCGCATCGCCACACGGGGTGTGTGCATGAGGTCATTGAGAACCATGTGTTCATTAAAAAAAATGATATTTTCAGTTTTTTTCCGTGCGGAAAATCGCACCCTGTGTGCAAAGGCCTTTAACTCATCCACTGCCACTGACGTAATAAACGTAATTATTCCCGTTTACCAACCCTGCCACAGACGTAAAAAGCGTAATTATTAATTTTTCAATTTTTTTTTTTTTTTTTTTTTTTTACCCAAAGATCAAGGAGATATGATTTTTCGAAGGAAAAGACTCCCATCTACTTCCTTGTTAACTTAAAGCTTAAAAATTCTGTATCTCAGCTCCTGAGTACTTTTTTTTTTTCAATGTAAAATCTCTGGCAGTGGGCAAACGCGGCCAGCAATAAGTCTGGCAGTGAATGAGTTAATCTACGATACCGATAATAATAATGATAATAATGCATTTTATTTATAATGCACTTTACATTCTTGCGAATCTCAAAGTGCTACAAAACAACATATAGGCAACAAAACAGTTACAGGGGACCCAGCTTGGCGAAAACTAAAATGGGTCAAAATAAAACTAGGCAAAACAGGGAAGAGAAAAACCCAGAGAATTTAGTTAAAAGCTTTGTTAACCCTTTAAGCCCTGAAGAAGCATCTGTGTCACTTTTTGATTTGAGCTAAAAAGCATTATTTTACACTTTGGCTATTCAAAAATAGCAGATCTACAAGCTCATACGAGCTTGTAGATCTGCTATTTTTTGAAAAATCATGAAAATGTGTGCAAATCTTTTAATATATATATATTGTTTTAAAGCGAAAAATTTTAACTCAAATCTTTGCTTCCGGGGGTCCCTGAAACATATTTTTAGATGGGGGTCCGTGGCCAAATACATGTCAATTTGGGGGTCCTTGACATGGAAAAAAGAACCACTGATATTATGGCGACGTAAGTTTTTTTTTAAAAAAACTGTTAAATCCCCCAGAAGCAAAGATTTGAGTTACAAATGTTCGCTTTTGAATCTCAATATTTGCAAAAAAATAACGATATTCCTAAAATAGCAGATCTACAAGCTCGTAGCGCGGCACTCGGTGCCGCGCTATGAGCTTGTAGATCTGCTATTTTTTGAATAGCCAAAGAGTGAAAAAAAAATGCTTTTTACCTCAAATCAAAAAGTGACACAGATGCTTCTTCAGGGCTTAAAGGGATAAGGTAGGGGGGAGGGGGGGGGCATTTCCGTAAATGCACTGGTGTGTGAGGAGGTGAGGGAGATCTTGTATCCGGTCCTGGCGGCAATGGGGAGCCGGCCAGTGAAGGGAACGGAGGATGGGTGAGATATGGTCGTATTTTTTTCGCACCCTCATCATCAGGATCCTAGCTGCGCTGTTTTGAATGTACTGGAGCTTTTGGAGGCTCTTGCTTAGGGATCCCGATGAGGACGACGATACATGCAGGCTGTTTAGTTTTCACTAAAAACTAACGAACAGGAACAACATCACGTGACCTCCTCCTGTGTTACAATGAACACATTAACCCATTGAGACCTGAAACCGATTCTACATGTCTCCTAAATCTCAAGTTTTCTGAAAAACGTATGTTTCTATATCAGTGGTGTTCAATCTTTTTTCATCCAGAATGATATGTATGTGGCCGCCGACCCCCATCAAAATATGTTGTTCCAGGGACCCCCCAGAAGCAAAGTTTTGAGTTAAAAATGTTCGCTTTAAAAATATATATATTCAAAGATTTTCACACATTTTCACGATTTTTCAAAAATAGCAGATCTACAAGCTCAGTGCCGCGCTATGAGCTTGTAGATCTGCTATTTTTGAATAGCCCAAAGTGTAAAATAATGCTTTTTAGCTCAAATCTAAAAATGACACAGTTCCAGGTGTTAATGGATTAAGTCTCATTTTATCATGTGAATTCATGAATGGCTATAACCCTAACAGTAGTACTTACTGTGTGTGTGTGTGTGTGTGTGTGTGTGTGTGTGTGTGTGTGTGTGTGTGTGTGTGTGTGTGTGTGTGTGTGTGTGTGTGTGTGTGTGTGTGTGCGTGTGCGTGTTCTCTTCTCAGTGAGCCTGACCAACTTCATTCCTCGGTTAGGATTCCTCAACCTGGAGCTGCCGGTGTTCCTGGAAACCTTCTGCAAGTATCCTCTCTGAAACATCTGTCCTTTATAAACATCTGTTATAAACATCTGTCCTTTATAAACATCTGTCCTTTATAAACATCTGTTATAAACATCTGTCCTTTATAAACATCTGTCCTTTATAAACATCTGTTATAAACATCTGTCCTTTATAAACATCTGTCCTTTATAAACATCTGTTATAAACATCTGTCCCCTGGCCTGTATATGTATAATGCAGTATTGATACTTTTAAACATTTGAGTACTTTTTCCACCACTGATTTAACGGAGCTTGTTGAACACCACAACCCTAACCCATAGCCCTAAGGTCAACTCGCCTCTCTTTAATGACTCCCACAGTAACCGCCAAACTGAGAACCAGGGGGTGACCCGTGCTTTCGCCGTGGCTGGCCCCCCAGCCTGCTCTGGAGCGATCCACCCCTTTTTCATTAGATCCGCCCAGTCCATTGCGGGTTTTTTTAAGTCCCTACTCAAGACTTGCTCTTTTGTGACCTGGCCTTTAACCAAAATTAAGCCTTAACTTTGATGCGTTGTAATTGTTCATGATTTAATTGTACTTTGACTGCATTGTGTACTTGTTGTTCTTGTTTTGTTGACCTGTACAGCACTTTGGTCGGCGTTTTTAAATGTGCTATGCAAATACAGTTTGATTTGATTTGACAATACAAGGTCCTCTAAACTGGATCGCTCATGAAAGCACAAAGTCTTATTTAACCCATTAAGACCTGGAACTGTGTCATTTTTAGATTTGAGCTAAAAAGCATTATTTTACACTTTGGGCTATTCAAAAATAGCAGATATACAAGCTCATAGCGCGGCACCGAGTGCCGCGCTACGAGCTTGTATATCTGCTATTTTAGAAAAATCGGGAAAATCTTTGAATATATATATTTTTAAAGCGAACATTTTTAGCTCAAATATTTCTGTCTGTCTCTGTCTGTCTGTCTGTCTGTCTGTCTGTCTGTCTGTCTGTCTGTCTGTCTGTCTGTCTGTCTGTCTGTCTGTCTGTCTGTCTGTCTCTGTCTGTCTGTCTGTCTGTCTGTCTGTCTGTCTGTCTGTCTGTCTGTCTGTCTGTCTGTCTCTGTCTGTCTGTCTGTCTGTCTGCCTGTCTGCCTGTCTGTCTGTCTGTCTGTCTGTTTAAGGTGGGGTTAGGATTAAGGTTAGGCTAAGGTCAGGGTCAAGTATAAAGGGTAAGTGTGTCGTATAAAAGGTTATGGTTTGGGAATGCATGAACCGTATGTCAACTGTGTGTGTGTGTGTGTGTGTGTGTGTGTGTGTGTGTGTGTGTGTGTGTGTGTGTGTGTGTGTGTGTGTGTGTGTGTGTGTGTGTGTGTGTGTGTGTGTGTGTGTGTGTGTGTGTGTGTGTGTGTGTGTGTGTGTGTGGCAGGGTACTCAAAAGGAGGACCGCGGTCCGTGACCTTTTGACCTTTTTTTAAAGATATATATTTTTGGGGATTCTTTGAGGGGGTATATATATGTGTGTATATATGTGTGTATATATGTGTATATGTGTGTATATATCCTTAACCTCCTGATCAGATACATAGTGTCTCTTAGCGCGGCTCTAGCCGTGGTGAACTCTGTGTGTGTGTGTATATCTATCTATATAATCCAGGACTGACTTCCGCGCGCCGATGACGCTATAGCCACAGCTCTGTAATCGACTAAACACAACACCGACACACCACGTCTCGCCACCACAGTAGCGACAACGTGCGCGCTGAATTTACGGCTGGCGTAGGCTACGTCACACTGCTCACTACACATTTTACACGTCGCAACATAATTAATTCCACTCACCACATTACGGACAAAACGGAAGGGGAGACAGTTTCGTACCGTTTACCGTGCGCACCACCGAGCCAAAACAACACGAGGCGGCCGCCATTGTGGGATGCCAGTCGGGATGCCAGGTTTTCAAAAACAAGCGCCAGAAACAAGCAACCACCTTCATGAAAAAAAATAAACACCGCCGAAGGGGTCCGCCATGTTCCACGGGGGCCCCGCGGGTCCCGACACTCCCAGGGGGTCCGCGGACCCCCAGGAAAAAATATATATCATTTTTATATATATATATATATTTTTTTTTTTACTTTTGGAAATTTTAATCTGACGATTTTGGTACCCCAATATACACACGCCCACGCTGGGCCCCGTGCGCGGCTACGGGCGCCCGGACCTCTAGTATATATATGTATATATATATGTGTGTGTGTGTGTGTGTGTGTGTGTGTGTGTGTGATACAGTGTTTATGGTCCTTAACCTCCTGATCAGATACATAGTGTCTCTTAGCGGGGCTCTGGCCGTGGTGAACTCTGTGTATATATATAGATGTATATATAGGTGTATATATATAGGTGTATATATGTGTGTATATATCCTTAACCTCCTGATCAGATACATAGTGTCTCTCAGCGGGGCTCTGGCCGTGGTGAACTCTGTGTATATATATAGATGTATATATAGGTGTATATATATAGGTGTATATATGTGTGTATATATCCTTAACCTCCTGATCAGATACATAGTGTCTCTCAGCGGGGCTCTGGCCGTGGTGAACTCTGTGTATATATATAGATGTATATATAGGTGTATATATAATAGGTGTATATATGTGTGTATATATCCTTAACCTCCTGATCAGATACATAGTGTCTCTCAGCGGGGCTCTGGCCGTGGTGAACTCTGTGTATATATATAGATGTATATATAGGTGTATATATATAGGTGTATATATGTGTGTATATATCTTAACCTCCTGATCAGATACATAGTGGCCCTCATTTATCAACGCGGTGTAGACCAAATAATGGGCGTATGGCGAGATCACCGCAATTTTCGGCATTTATCAATATATCCTGACGTGGGCTTTATCCTACGGTACGCTGAGATCTCACGTCTGGTCGGGACCAGTTGTTGACGTTGGCTGCACCCGTTTATTCCATTTTAGACCTGCGGAGCAACATTGTCTGACTGTCTGACAGGCATCTAGACACATAATCCACTCCTAAAAGTATATCTACACTAATAAATAATCCCTGTGAAAATATAACATTTTATAAATTAATTTAAACAAACTGCTTTAACAGTCATTCAGATAAGATTGTAGATCTGTCTGTATTGAAAATAGCAGATCTACAAGCTCACAAGCCAGCAACGCGTTGTGAGCTTGTAGATCTGCTATTTTCAAAATATACGGGCGCTTTCTGCGAGAGCACTCTTCTGCGCGAGCACCGGTCTAACAGGCGGCGCTGCTGTTATATTTTTCATGGCCACCGGGAGATCAGACATTTAACCCATGGTCCAACACACACCAGCCTTCATTCATTAATGTTCTCTCCAGGCTATCTCTCATTAATGCGGAGCGGGACGGGACTTCGCCCGTCCGACGGTCCGAGTCTCACTGGGAAATGGGAATAGCCTACATGAGGGCTTTATTTTAGTGTAACTCGAACGCGCACTGCTCGGTATGGGTTAAATACATTAATCTACAAAAGTATTCCATTCATGCCGATGTGATTGGTATCATAATATGTCATTCATGTAGGCTACAAGCCTACGTGACAATACGCTACGGGCGTGTGTGTGTGTGTGTGTGTGTGTGTGTGTGTGAGAGAGAGAGAGAGAGAGAGAGAAAGAGAGAGAGAGAGAGAGAGAGAGAGAGAGAGAGAGAGAGAGAGAGAGAGAGAGAGAGAGAGAGAGAGAGAGAGGAGAGAGAGAGAGAGAGAGAGAGAGAGAGAGAGAGAGAGAGAGAGAGAGAGAGAGAGAGAAGAGAGAGAGAGAGAGAGAGAGAGAGAGAGAGAGAGAGAGAGAGAGAGCGAGCGAGCGAGAGAGGCGTGTGCGTGTGCGGCGAGGCCAGCGGGGGGGGGGGGGGGGGGCTGGGGGGGGCTGTTTCTTATTGGCTTTTCATGTCTTTGGTCGTATTCTGGTTCGTCTTCATGTCGTAAAATCGGGGCGTTTTGAGAATATTTATGGGGCGTGTTATTTAAATGACGCTCGTTTCAGCCGTGACATTTATCAACGCTGGGACCAAGTGTAAGCTCGGATCAGCTGTGTAGGATGCGTTGATAAATGTGACTTCGACGTTGGTGTACGCCGAATATATGGAAAAATATACGGCGGTTAATACGCTGCGTTGATAAATGAGGGCCAGTGTCTCTCAGCGGGGCTCTGGCCGTGGTGAACTCTGTGTATATATAGGTGTATATATAGGTGTATATATAGGTGTATATATAGGTGTATATATAGGTGTATATATAGGTGTATATATATGTGTATATATAGGTGTATATATATGTGTATATATAGGTGTATATATAGGTGTATATATAGGTGTATATATAGGTGTATATATAGGTGTATATATAGGTGTATATATGTGTGTATATATGTGTGTATATATAGGTGTATATATAGGTGTATATATATGTGTATATATAGGTGTATATATAGGTGTATATATAGGTGTATATATAGGTGTATATATAGGTGTATATATGTGTGTATATATCCTTAACCTCCTGATCAGATACATAGTGTCTCTCAGCGGGGCTCTAGCCGTGGTGAACTCTGTGCCGTGCTTCGCTCTGGACGGCCAGTGGATGCTGTCCGCTCTGCTGGAGGCCACGCTGGTCGCCGTGGTGACCGACCGGCAGCGCCGCGAGCTGATTGGCTTCTTCCTGCTGCTGGGGGGCTCTGCCCTGCTGGCCGCCAACGTGGCTCTGGGCCTGTGGATGGTGACGGCCCGGTAACCACGGGAGACCGACCGAACCCGGGGGGGTCGTACCGCCCCCTCCCTCCTGTCCATATAAGGAAACACAGGCTACACTCTGTCTGTGTGTGTATGTGTATGTGGACCAATGAACTGAAAGAACTGCGTTACCCAGCAAGCACCGGGGGCCAAGCGGACGGACGAACAGAGCATGCTGGGAGTTTGTTATGGTCATGTGATCATCATGGCCCCGAGGCCCCGCCCCCCCGGGTGGTTCTACAAAGTGGGGTCCCTGAGGGGGGTCCCAGGGGGTCCCGCTGTAAAATAAATGAGTTAATATTACTGTACAGTATAGCATCACATTCAGTGTAACCACTTTAAACCTATTAGAACATCCGCTATTTGTAGATCTGCTATTTTCAACACATATCTGGTACGGGGCGGGGGGGGTCCCTGACACAACATGTTTTCAGATGGGGGGGGCGGGGGGGGGGGGGTCCACAGCCACATACATATTTATTTGGGGGGGGTCCCTGACATGAAAACGTTTGAGAACCACTAAGATAGACCACCGATATCACAGTGCCACGCCCCCCATGCCCCCCCCCCCCCCCATGCCACGCCTCTATACCACACCCCCATAGCACGCCCCCATGCCACGCCTCTATACCCCGTCCCCATGGCACGTCCCCATGGCACGCCTCTATACCACGCCCCCATGCCACTCCCCATACCACGCCCCCCATGCCACGCCTCTATACCCCGCCCCCGTGCCACGCCCCCTGTACACACTTTCGGGGGGAAACCTCAGACACTCCAAACCTTTTCAGGATTCAAATTTCAAAATTAGCAAAAACAATTTGTTTTGCTAATTAAAAATAAAATAAAAAATGTGAAATAAAATTTGAAATATTTTTTATTTTGTAATACAATTTCAATATTTCAAAATAAAAAAAATCAATAAATTTCAATTTCAAATTTCAATAAAATGTATTGAATTTAAATTTTATTGAATTTAACATTCAATACATTTCAATAAAAACATTTTTTTAAACATTTTGTTTTGCTATTTCAAAAATAGCAAAAAAAAACTTGTTTGAAGCTGCGGTTTGATCATGTAGGACCATTAATTTACCATTAAAAACACAAAACGTTAATAATGGAGACGAGAGGTGTCTGCTCTCCATCATTACTTCATTTCTATCATCACTCATTCATATGAAGTGTTTACAATAACTGTACAATCTAAATAAAACACTAACAGTAAAGGTTGTAGTGTGTGTGTGTGATGATTAACACATTAAACGCCAAGAACGTAGTCCTACGGTCCATTAAATCCAACTGTTAAGTGCCGAGACCGTAGTGCTACGGTCCGGGTGCTTTTTCCTTTTTTTTTTGATTTTTTTTTTTTTTTTTTTTCAATTTTCTACACGGACCATTTTCAGTGTAACACCACCGGAAACGAAACTATTTGCGATCCGGTTTTGCCGTTCCCGTCGGCCTCCATTCTAAAGCGCACACTAAAACTCCATTTTCTCCCTTGTAGTTTTTTCTCCTCGGTCATCACTGTTTAACATAAACCGTTCTAACTACAACATGGATGCCCCGTTTGACACGTGGTCTGCACTGGGAGACACAGGGACATGTGCACGATGTTTACAAAAAGTGCATCACGCATTCGCATGTGATCTATTAAATAGCGCACTTGGCCGCCAAGATCGCATAAATGCGTTCTATTGAAAAAATAAAAAAAAATAAAAAAAAAATGATTTTTTTTTTTTTTTTTTTTTCAATTTGACCCAAAGACCAAGGAGATATGATTTTTTGAAGATTTAGACTCCATCCACTTCCTTGTTAACGCAAAACTTAAAATTCTGTATCTCGGCTCCTGAGTACTTTTTAAATTTCAATGAAAAATCTCTGGCAGACAACAGCAAAAAAATCTGAAATAATTAACTCATTCAGTGCCAAGCTTATTTATGGAATTTTGGCTCTGAGTGCCACAGCCAAAATTCATTGTAAAAAAGAAGTTCTTAGGAAGCGAGATACAGCCTTTTTAAGTTATAGGTTAAACAAGGAGTGGATGGAGCAGCAAATCTTCAAATCATCATATTTTGGGTTCTGACATGTTTTTCAAAAAAAAAAAAAAAAAAAAAAACTTTTTTTTATTTTTTTTTAATGTATTTTATGACGGATTGTGGCGCACGGGGCGTCAGGCCACGTGACGGATTTGACGGATTGTGGCACTAGATGAGTTAAGGATTTTAACGGGGTCTATGGCGACGTGAAAAAAACAACAATAAAACCTTGGCACTGGTGAGTACATTATGAGATTAACCTCTGGTGGTGGATGTGTTAAAGATAAGATAAGTAAAGGTTGTAGTGTTTGTGTGATGATTAAAGATAAGATAAGTAAAGGTTGTAGTGTGTGTGTGTGTGTGATGATTAAAGATAAGATAATTAACACATTGAGTGCCATAAACGTAGTGCTACGTCTTTTACATTTGTTTTCACTTTTTTGAAAATTCCACAAGAGGGCGCTCTAACACAACTCATGTGTTTTACTATGTATTTTGGACGAGACATGCTATTTTCAACGGCCTATAACAACGCCTATAACAAGTGGACGGGAGGTCGCGATGATTTTTTTTGTTGTCTTTTTGGCAGAAGCACACAGTGAAACCCTCAGTGATTAACAACCATCAGGCGATCCATCATACTGGAGATACATATTCTGTGACGACTTGAAACAGGTAAGAGAATCTAAAAATCACTGGCAGAGGACGCACATGTTTTAGTAACTTTCCAACACTGTTTCTATGTAGTAATTATTCACCTCATGGAGATTTGAATTCATGGAGATGTTTTAGTTTGTGTCTCGTTCCTAAGACAATCATTTGATGACCAGCAGTGGTTCCGGCTCCTTTGTTTCTCCTACCGGAAACATGGTGGTGAGTCATACGTAGAAAAAAAAAGTCATTTTGTTGGTGAACTAGCCCTTTAAACATAATCTAACATTAAAAACACAACATGTATTTATAGAGCAACACTTCCTTCACCGTCTGTGTGTGTGTGTGTGTGTGTGTGTGTGTGTGTGTGTGTGTGTGTGTGTGTGTGTGTGTGTGTGTGTGTGTGTGTGTGTGTGTGTGTGTGTGTGTGTGTGTGTGTGTGTGTGTGTGTGTGCGTGCGTGTGAAAGATGCAAACATTGTAATTTGGCAGGGTGTTTTCCTGCAGACGCATAAATTATGTATCTTAACACCACGGAGGTGTGTGTGTGTGTGTGTGTGTGTGGTGTGTGTGTGTGTGTGTGTGTGTGTGTGTGTGTGTGTGTGGTGTGTGTGTGTGTGTGTGTGTGTGTGTGTGTGTGTGTGTGTGTGTGTGTGTGTGTGTTTGTGTGTGTCACATTATGGCAGTGGTGTAAAGTAATTAAGTTCTGTACTTAGGTACAATTTTGCGGTACTTTCACTTTGAGGTATTTGTACTTTACTTGATTATTTCCAATTTCCAATACTTTTACTTCTACTCCACTACATCTCAGAGGCAAATATTGTACTTTTATTCCACTACAATTACTAGAAAACTTTAGTTACTTCATACATTTGTCATTATTATTACAAAACATACATTAACCACTTCAGCCCTATATATATTTCAGCCGTTTGAAAATAGCAGATCTACAAGCTCACAATGCGTCGCGACATTGCGATGCATTGTGAGCTTGTAGATCTGCTGTTTCTTCTGAGATGTAGTGAAAATAGTGAAAAAAGTAAAATGATTGGAAATACTGGAATACAAATACCTCAAATGTGTACTCAAGTACAGCACTTGAGTACATGTACTTAGTTACTTTACACCACTTAGGTGGTTTCCTGTTAACTATGTGTTTACTCTACATAGAGTGGGCTGTGTGTGTGTGTGTGTGTGTGTGTGTGTGTGTGTGTGTGTGTGTGTGTGTGTGTGTGTGTGTGTGTGTGTGTGTGTGTGTGTGTGTGTGTGTGTGTGTGTGTGTGTGTGTGTGTGTGTGTGTGTGTGTGTGTGTGCTTATCTTGCTCTAATGAAAGACTGCAGAGATGTTTCTGTAAACAGCCCTGGGAGTAACAGAGAATGTGTGAGTGGGAGAGGTTCTGTGTGTGTGTGTGTGTGTGTGTGTGTGTGTGGGAGCCTGAGAGAGTAATGCTGCGTTCACACCATTCAATCCGGAAACACATCTCTTAGTCCAGGGGCCAACACTGATATCTTCACAAATTGGTACCACTTAAGGTGACCGTAAAGTTTTTGTATTTTTGTCTTCCTACATGTCTCTAGTTTATATTTTGGTATGATAACCCCTCAATCTTGTAGCTTAATGGCAGTTATCACTACCTACCGGCTAATGTATCCGGTAGGAGACACAAAGTAGAATCTTTGTGTCTCCTACTACAGCCGGGCATCAAATTATTGCGACAAAAAACAAAATATATCCATGTATTCAAGGCTTCATGAGGTGTGCAATTGATAACTTCTCAGATTTTTGGTGTTTGCAAAAAGACTGCTTTCCATAAGCTTGTAAAAGTTGACCCTCCTTCGGTCTAGGGTGGTCATAGCTGAATGGGTAGAGAGTCCCCCTGGGAAACTTAAAGGAGGAGTTCACCCAAAAATGATTTATTTTCTATCAATTGCACACCCCATGAAGCCTTGCATACATGGATATATTTTGGTACATGGGTATTTTGGTACATGGGTGGGCCCATAGACATATCTTTGGGGTCCACCCATGTACCTTTTGAAGCAGGCGTTATATTCAGCCAATGGAGACAGTCGGGGGCGGGGCTAGGCGTGGGTTAAGAGAGAGGGAAACAACCGTCTGAGATGGAGGCGGGAATAGAGACGGAAGGGGGAGGAGTCAGTGGGAGGAGTCAGTGAACAATAGCAGCGTGGTGTCAGTGTGATGAGGGAATGGAT
>NC_139959.1:44566757-44616757 GCF_963454915.1 Gymnoscopelus microlampas | reverse complement strand
GACTTCCTCTGGAGTGATCTACGTTTTTGCACCATGCACCATTTGCAGCATTTGCAGTGCTAGCAGCAGCATTCATAATACCAGCTCGAATGCTAAAAATTTTGTTTGCAAAAAAAGACGCAAACTCATCACACTTAGCTTTAGAAGCAGGGAGCGACTCCTTGTAAGCCTGGGGGGGGTTTAAGAGATGTTCAATGGTAGAGAATAAGACTCTGGCATTTTGCTTGTTGTCATTGATAATGCCTGAAAAATATGCTTGCCTTGCCAAGCGCAGTGCTTTGTTATAGGCCACTGTTGACTTCTTAAAAATCTCTAGGTGGACAGTGAGTTTGTTTTTTCTCCAAATTCGCTCAGCTCTACGACATTCTTTCTTGAGTGAGCGCATGTGCTCGTTGATCCAGGGTGTTACTCTAGCTGGGGTCGAGTACTCTGTCCTTCTCTGGTAACAGCCTGTCAGCCTGTCATGTTGCAACAGGTTGTAACAGGTTGTAACAGGTTGTAACAGGTTGTAACAGGTGGTAACAGGTTGTAACAGGTGGTAACAGGTGGTAACAGGTTGTAACAGGTTGTAACAGGTTGTAACAGGTTGTAACAGGTGGTAACAGGTTGTAACAGGTTACAACAGGTTACAACAGGTGGTAACAGGTTGTAACAGGTTGTAACAGGTTGTAACAGGTTGTAACAGGTTGTAACAGGTTGTAAATTGTGGTAACAGGTTTTAACAGGTTGTAAATTGTGGTAACAGGCTGTAACAGGTGGTAACAGGTTGTAACAGGTTGTAACAGGTTGTAACAGGTTGTAAATTGTGGTAACAGGTTGTAACAGGTGGTAACAGGTTGTAACAGGTTGTAAATTGTGGTAACAGGTTTTAACAGGTTGTAAATTGTGGTAACAGGCTGTAACAGGTGGTAACAGGTTGTAACAGGTTGTAACAGGTTGTAACAGGTTGTAAATTGTGGTAACAGGTTGTAACAGGTGGTAACAGGTTGTAACAGGTTGTAAATTGTGGTAACAGGCTGTAACAGGTGGTAACAGGTTGTAACAGGTTGTAAATTGTGGTAACAGGTTGTAACAGGTTGTAACAGGTTGTAAGAGGTTGTAACAGGTTGTAATAGGTTGTAACAGGCTGTAACGGGCGGTAACAGGTTGTAACAGGTTGTAACAGGTTGTAACAGGTTGTAACAGGCTGTAACAGGCGGTAACAGGTGGTAACAGGTGGTAACAGGTGGTAACAGGTGGTAACAGGCGGTAACAGGTTGTAACAGGTTGTAACAGGCTGTAACAGGTTGTAACAGGTGGTAACAGGTGGTAACAGGTGGTAACAGGTGGTAACAGGTGGTAACAGGTGGTAACAGGCGGTAACAGGTTGTAACAGGCTGTAACAGGTTGTAACAGGTGGTAACAGGTGGTAACAGGTGGTAACAGGTGGTAACAGGTGGTAACAGGTGGTAACAGGTGGTAACAGGTGGTAACAGGTGGTAACAGGCTGTAACAGGCGGTAACAGGCTGTAACAGGTGGTAACAGGTGGTAACAGGCTGTAACAGGCGGTAACAGGCTGTAACAGGTGGTAACAGGTGGTAACAGGTTGTAACAGGTGTTAACAGGTGTTAAAAGGTTGTAACAGGCGGTAACAGGCGTTAACAGGTGGTAACAGGTTGTAACAGGCTGTAACAGGCTGTAACAGGCGGTAACAGTCGGTAACAGGTTGTAACAGGTGGTAACAGGTTGTAACAGGTGGTAACAGGTTGTAACAGGTTGTAACAGGTGGTAACAGGTGGTAACAGGTGGTAACAGGCTGTAACAGGCTGTAACAGGCTGTAACAGGCTGTAACAGGCGGTAACAGGCTGTAACAGGTGGTAACAGGTGGTAACAGGTTGTAACAGGTGGTAACAGGTGGTAACAGGTTGTAACAGGCTGTAACAGGTGGTAACAGGTGGTAACAGGTGGTAACAGGCGGTAACAGGCGGTAACATTGTGTCCTCTCCCCCAGAGCTTCTAGAAGCTCCGTCAGAGGCTGATGAGTTGGAGGCTGTGACCAAAGCCAAGGTCCTCTACCGCTCCTGTATGAATGAATGTGAGTCTCACACACACACACACACACACACACACACACACACACACACACACACACACACACACACACACACACACACACACACACACATACACACACTGTCCTGGCCTTTCAGGCAGACATAGTGTTTTCTCTCTAAACGTAGAGACAACAGTGATTAGTTGTCATGACGACGTTCATGTCAGCGTTTAGGAAACAGAAACACTCTGGAGGACGTTTGAGTGTTTGGTGAACTTTAACCCATTAACACATCGCGTGCCAATCGCGTAGATCTACGCAAACTGTTGATATTATGAAAATCCATGTTAAAGGAGAATTTTGGACTAAAGTTGTATTACCTTTTCTATGATGTTATGATATCTTAGGATGAATGGTACAGTAGAAATTTTTCATAACTCCACCCCTGGTCCACCACAGCTTAAAAAGGTGCGCGGATAGGCCTTAGGTTAGATCACATATTTTAATAGCATTTTTTTGGTTTTTGTGAGAGATCTGACGTTCATAGTGACAGAACACTGTCCAAAAAACAAAAACAGTGTTCTGTCACTATGAAAATCAGATCTCACCAAAAAAAAGAAAGAAAAAAAAACTATTACAATATGTGATCTAACCTAAGGCCTATCCGCTTCAACTGTAAGTGAGATTCCCCATTCTAGTGAATGAGGCAGCTTAGAGGGCTTTTAAGCTCTGGCGGACCAGGGGTGGAGTTATGACATTTTTCTACTGTACCATTCATCCTAAGATATCATAACATCATAGAAAAGGTAATAAAACTTTAGTCCAAAATTCTCCTTTAATTCGAAAAAAGTGGACTTTCCGAATGTTTTGATCCATTTCCGGTTTCCGGTAGGACGACCGGAAACAGAATTATATGGGTTCCTTTTTTTTTTCTGATCGCATCCGCTTCCTGTCTGGGATCCAGTTTTAAACGTAATTTTCTCCTTGTAGTTTTTTCTCCTTGTCGATTACTGTTTAACATAAACCGTTCTAACTACAACATGGCGGCTCCGTTTGACACGTGGTCTTCGCTGGTAGACACGGGGACATCTGCACGATGTTTACAAACACATAGTCTAAACCAGTTGTGCACGATTGGCCAATACGCTTGTGCAAGGACGCGCTGTGATTGGCCAGTAGCCACTTTGAGTGACAGTTGGGGCAAACGCTCTCACCAAAACATTATTTACGATTCTGTGCCTATCGCTACATAACTCGAACGGCGCTGAGTCGACCAGCAGACCATCGGCTGGTCGACGCGGGCACTCGCGCCTGAAGGCGCTTGGGCGCCTCTCCTCGGCCTCAAGGTCTGCTGAGTCGGCGCGCCTCCGTCATGGTCCAAAACTATACTTTATCGGCGAAAAGAAATAGTCCGCGGTGGTTTGAAAAAGGCACTTCCGCGTTGGCCACAGAAGGGGGCGAGTTTACAGCACAACTGGTTTAGACTTTGTAATGTCGCTTACAAACAGTGCATCGCGCATTCTTAAGGATTTTAACGGGGTCTATGGCGACGTGAAAAAAAACAATAAAACAACAATAAAACCTTGGCTCTGGTGAGTACATTATGAGATTAACCTCTGGCGGTCAATGTGTTAAGACCAGGAACGTGTTTGTTTAACCACTTTAACCATTATTTTGTACTTTGGGCTGTTCAAAAACCGCACACTGTGTGCGTGTGCGTGTGTGTGTGTGTGTGTGTGTGTGTGTGTGTGTGCGTGTGTGTGTGTGTGTGTATGTGTATGTGTGTGTGTGTGTGTGTGTGTGTGTGTGTGTGTGTGTGTGTGTGTGTGTGTGTGTGTGTGTGTGTGTGTGTGTGTGTGTGTGTGTGTGTGTGTGTGTGTGTGTGCGTGTGTGTGTGTGTGTGTGGTCAGCCATCCTGGAGCAGCTGGACATTAAGCCCATACTGAAGACGCTGAAACAGGCGGAGTTCCGCTGGCCCGTGCTGGGGGAGGGGCTAGGAGGGGCGTGGCAGTGGTTGCCGGGCCAATGGAACCTCCTGAAGACATTGGCCGAGATGAGGAGCCAGCACAGCAAGAGCGTTCTGATTCGCCTGTACATCTCGCCCGACGACAAGAACTCCTCCCACTACGTCATCAAGGTCAGAGTTGAAGCCAGCCTGTTGTACTTTTATTTTTAAATTTGGTCATTTTCTGATTTTATCAGACACGCCCACTTCCTTTGCAAAACTCCATTTTAACCCTGTGAGACCTGAAGCCGATTCTACATGTCTCCTAAATCCCAACAGTTTTCTGAAAAACGTATGTTTTTATATCAGTGGTGCTCAATCTTTTTCATGTCAAGGACCCCCAAAATGATATGCATGTGGCCGCCGACCCCCATCAAAATGTGTTGTTCCAGGGACCCCCCCAGAAGCAACGATTTGAGTTAAAAATGTTTGCTTTAAATATATATATATTCAAAGATTTGCACACATTTTTCACGATTTTTCAAAAATAGCAGATCTACAAGCTCATAGCGCGGCACTCGGTGCCGCGCTACGAGCTTGTAGATCTGCTATTTTTGAATAGCCCAAGGTGTAAAATAATGCTTTTTTAGCTCAAATCTAAAAATGACACAGTTCCAGGTCTTAATGGGTTAAGTTCCTTGGGAAATGTGTGAATACATGTGTCTCTGTGTTATTAATATATTATTATTATTATATTCATGTCTCCAGATGGATCAGGCCTACCTGTCTCTATCATCCAGAGAAGATTACATCACCAACACCTCGTCTGCCAGAGCTGTGAGTCTGACATCTCATTATCTATTTATTTATACATGTGCAGAGTGCTATCCTATACTATACTATACTCAGGGGAGCACCAAATACATAAATGAATAAATTTTGCCGCGACACGTCTGGCAGGATGGATAAAACAAGAGGGATACATGGATAACTTGCCTGCTCCTGTTATCAATTGTTTGCACTATGTTGACGTGCTCTTTGCTTTTCTCATGCTTATCAAAAGCCGGGTGACTGAAATGATTTGTCTCTGTGTAAAAGGCGCTGCTTTTATCCGCCAGATTGGGACGTTCACGTCAGTGTTGATTTTGACAGCACATTTTGATTTAGTTTTAGTCATAGTCTTTTGAATAAAATTCCATTTAGTTTTAGTCATATTTTAGTCATCTGAAACGTTTTAGTTTTTGTCTAGTTTTAGTCGACTAAACATCACAACATTATAGGCGACTAAATCTACAGTTGATTTAGTCGACTAAAATGTATGTTGGCGGTGCCTTGATGGCGTCGTAATGGCTGATTTTACACTTGGTTGCATGCTGAAAATAGCCGATCTACAAGCTCACAACGCGTCGCGCTGTGACGCGTTGTGAGCTTGTAGATCGGCTATTTTCAGAGCGCAACACCCGAGCGCATCCAAACATAAAATGACTTGTCTTTTAGTTCTACTGGATCTCTTCTCCACTAGATCCCTCACTGACATTTTAGTCTAGTTTTTATTCGTTGACGAAATTGTCAATATATTTAGTCTTAGTTTTAGTCATCATAGCCTAGTTTTTATGGAGTTTTTATTTAGTTTTCGTCAGTGAAAAAAGGTAGTCGACCAACATTTTTAGTCATAGTTTTAGTCGACGAAATAAACACTGGCTCACGGCATATTTTGCACCATCACGGTGCGTTCATCATCGGTGACGAGTGGCTGTAACACAGCCAGCAGCGTGGTGCGTGTGAGTCGCGCGACTGACTGTGTCTGTGTGTCAGGGTTCGAGGCCACACTCACACAATCACGTGCAGCCTAATGGCTGTGTGTGTATGGGGCCGACGCGTGCTTTAGCGTGATTGTGTGAGTGTGGCTTCAGGATAGGGTTGCCACCTCTCAGAAATGGAAATAAGGGACGCGTCGACCGCGCATGTGCGCATTTTTGGGGCGGATTTTGGAGTTTGTTTTGTTACTTTATTTCCGTTTTAGGGTTAGGTTACGCGAGAGCGCTTCCCTTCGTCTGATGTGCCGTGCAGCATGCATGTTGACCACGCATGCTGCACCAGTTATGTGAACCCCTGACTATACTGTTCTCAAAGTGGGGTCCGGGGACCCCCAGGGGTACTTGAGGGGGTTCCAGGGGGTCCCCAGCTAAATGATGGATAGGAACCAAATGGACCCTTATGGGTCTGTAACTCTGAGAGTGTACAATTTTTTACACTCTCAGAGTTAAATTAACATTGATTATACAATATGAATTGGGGTCCCAGAGGTATAAATGCCATTAAATGGGGGTCCGTAGCCTAATGCATGTCAAACTGGGGGGTCCTTGAAATTAAAACGGTTGAGAATCACTGCTAGAGAGCCGTAAAAAAACTTCTCTTATTGGGGTCCCTGGGTTATCTTTTCGAATGGGGGTCCGCGGGCTAATAAGTGTCAATTTGGGGGTCCTTGACATGAAAAAGTTTGAGAACCACTGTACTATACTATCCTAACCTCTCCTCTCCTCGTTGTATATCTACAGTATGTTTTAGCACACGTCACATGTTCAGACAACAGGTCGCCACAACTGCCATCATGCATGTATAGGCTTTGTTTGGTCTACTTGTAATTGTTCACTATACAGATGTGATTTTTTTCAAAACTTCAAATGTCCTGCCATCGCCAAGACAGTACATTTTCAGGGGATTCCCAGGGCAATAAGAGGGACAAAGAAGGGCATTTAAAATGCTGAATTATTTTGATGATCACTGCTTTTATGATGCTAATTAATTTGAGCAACTGGTCAAGGACCTCTTCAAATCACCTTTTGCCTCATATTGAGTCTGACACCTTCTTCAACACACATTCTTTTGTTCTCATGTATATGGATGTCTGTTGAAGGGAAAAACGGGGGTGTGTAGTGACAACTTCTTTTCAGGGGCAAAACAGTGCATTTTTAAGGGCAGAACAGGGAGGGGAAAAAAAGTGCATTTTCAGGGCACTTTCAGGGAAAGAACAGTAACGTGTGAAGTTTTGAAGTGGCACATCTGTACATGTATGTCTTTGCAGTCCCTAATATCCGTATTCCATTACTGAGCCTCTCTCTCTCTTCTCTCTCTCTCTCTCTCTCTCTCTCTCTCTCTCTCTTTCTCTCTCTCTGTCTCTCTCTCTCTCTCTCTCTCTCTCTCCCTCCACAGTACCGCTCAGCTCTCCTCAGTCTCATGGTGGACGTAGCGGTGATGCTAGGCGCTCCGGAGACGGCAGCATTGACCCAGATGGAAGAAGCTCTCGCCTTCGAGACCAAGCTAGCTCACGTAAAAAATACATCATATAATACCACTCCGTCTGTCTGTCCGTCCGTCTGAGAACAGCTATTCTGTGGCACCGTTGGGCCGATGACAGTGAAACTGTGCACACACACTTTCAGATCGGCCTGTTACAGCGCCGGTTTTTCATATTTCTCATGTTCCATCCTGCATTGGCTAGGATTGGCTTCCAAAATGTGCAGGATTGGTCTGTTTTGAACCAAATGCCTCAAATCAAAACAGTGGCGTGCACAGACATTTTGAGGGGCAGGTGCTCAAGTAAATTATACTTTTTTTTGTTCACTTGGTCTGCTCTTTTTTCCCCTCTACACCTATACCTCTTTGCCAAAAATAGCAGATCTACAAGCCCACAACGCCTCGCGCTGCGAGGCGTTGTGAGCTTGTAGATCTGCTATTTTTGGTTAAAGTTCTCCTCAGAAAAGTCAACGGGACAGTCAACCCCGACCACGTTCAATAGAAAATATATAAATAAAAGGCTTTCGGGGGTGAAATTCATGGAGTGGGTGTTGTGGAACATTTGCCACTCACAAAAGATATACAATTTAACTTTAGTTTTATTGAAAAAGTTACCTAGCATTACTTTAACACATTTTATGATATTACTCCAACAGAATTTGGTCCAAATGTCAGGCAAATCAGTACAAATTTGGAACATTACTGGCCCACAATAACCTACCTGACCTGTGCTCCGAGGGGCACTTATTCTAGTTGTGTATTGATTTACTCTCAGTGTGTTTAGTGTATTATGTGTTTACTGAGTGTGTACAGCACGTTGGTCCAACGCTGTTGTTTTAAATGTGCACACAGTGGCTTGGATACATTGACCCTCATTTATCAATGCGGTGCAGCCTAAATAATGGGCGCACGCCGAGATCACCGCACCTTTCGGCATTTATCAATATATCCTGACGTGGGCTTCATCCTACGGTACGCTGAGATCTCACGTCTGGTCGAGACCAGTTGTTGACGTTGGCTGCACCCGTTTATTCCATTCTAGACCTGCGGAGCAGCATTGTCTGACAGGCATCTGGACACATAACCCACTCCTAAATGTGTATATCTACACTAATAAATAATCCCTGTGAAAATATAACATTTTACAAAGTAATTTAAACAAATTGCTTTAACTGTCATTCAGATAAGATTGTAGATCTGGCTGCATTGAAAATAGCAGATCTACAAGCTCACAAGCCGACGCGTTGTAAGCTTGTAGATCTGCTATTTTCAAAAATATACGAGCGCTTTTGCGTGTGTGAGAGAGAGAGAGGCGTGTGCATGTGTGCGTGCGTGCGTGTGTGTGTGTGTGTGTGTGTGTGTGTGTTTGTGTTAGGGACTTGACAGGCAGCGAGGTGAGGCGAGCCAGCGAAACTCTTTATTTGGTCGTATTTTGGTTCTTCATGTCGTAAAATCGGGGTGTTTCGAGACTATTATATATGACACTCGTTTTCAGCCGTGACATTTATCAACGCTGGGACCAAATGTACGCTCGGATCAGCTGTGTAGGATGTGTTGATAAATGTGACTTCGACGTTGGTGGACGGCCGAACATATGGCAAAATATACGCCGGTTTATACGCTGCGTTGATAAATGAGAGCCAGTGTATCCATGCAGAGCTATAAGTTCCTGTTCTGCGTTCTTCTTCACACAGATCCTCATTCCCTATGAGAACAGGACCAGTGAGAGCATGTACAACAGATACACTCTGTCCCGTCTGCAACGAGCCATACCACAGGTAATGTAAGGACGGCCCTCTCCTCCCCTCCCTCTCCTCTCCTCTAAAATGATGTAAGTGATGTAAGTTATGTAAGAGATGTAGAGATGTAAGAGATGTACAATAGCTCTGCACACTCTCATAGACGTTATGCAAAGCCCTGCCCATCAATCGGTCAATTAGAGAGTCAGTGGTGTAAAGTAACTAAGTACATTTACTTAAGTACTGTACTTGAGTACAATTTTGAGGTATTTGTACTTTACTCGAGTATTTCCAATTTACAATACTTTTACTTCTACTCCACTACATCTCTGAGGCAAATATTGTACTTTTACTCCACTACAATTATTTGAAAACTTTAGTTACTAGTTACTTTTCATATATAAATTATTAAATTATAAAACATACAGTAACCACTTTAAACCTATTTTATACCTAGGCTATTTGAAATTAGCAGATCTACAAGCTCACAACGTGTCGCGTCGCGACGCGTTGTGACCTTGTAGATCTGCTATTTTCAAATATTTAGTACTTTCACTTTTGGTACTTTAAGTACATTTTGATGCCAATACTTTTGTACTTTTACTCAAGTGCATTTTTAATTCCGGACTATTACTTGTAATGGAGTACTTCTATATTGCAGTATTGGTACTTTTACTTAAGTAAAGAATTTGAGTACTTTTTCCACCACTGATTAGAGTAGTAGGATAATACAATGTATTATACGTGGGAACAATGAAGACATTATTAATAAGTAGTATCATGTGTTCATTGTCTCCTACAGTTTGACTGGATGGACTATGTGTAGATCTATAATTAGATCTATAAGCAGTATGTTTATGTCTCCTACAGTTTGACTGGATGGACTATGTGTAGATCTATAATTAGATCTATAAGCAGTATGTTTATGTCTCCTACAGTTTGACTGGATGGACTATGTCCAGACAGTGATCTCCTCTAAAGGAGATCCAGACATCACCATCTCCTCCTCGGAGCCCGTCATCGTCAGAGCTCCTCAATACTTCAAGGAGCTGTTCAAGCTCATCAACGCCACAGAACCCAGGTACTATTATTATTATTATTATTATTACTAGACCATACCCGGTGAAGGGCGCGCGGAGGCGAAAGTAGTTGCAAACTTGGGGTTAATGCACGTCCTGTCGCGCGGTTTCTCCCCCGCGCGCGTCCCGTCGTGGCCCCCCCCGGCCCGCGGTCACCCCTCCCCACGGGCAGATATATATATATATATATATATAACAGCACGGAGAATGGCGTAGGCATGTTACTCGCCCCCCCCCCGCCCGCCCCGGGTCCCGTCGCAAACACACACACACACACACACACACACACACACACACACACACACACACACACACACACACACACACACACACACACACACACACACACACACAGAGATCGTACAGCGCGTTTGTTTATATCCAAGTGATTATCAATGATAGCGGCTACACCAGGCGCGCGGATACGCGAGTCCCCCATACGCAGACTTTTAAAATAGGACTGGATGTAAAAGTGCGCGTGTGCTGTGCGTATGTGCATCGTGTGGCGTGTGTGTGTGTGTGTGTGCGTATGTGCATCGTGTGTGTGTGTGTGTGCGTATGTGCATCGCGTGTACGAAAAAAAGTCTGCTGTGTTTCCTTTTTCCACAGTAAATGCACTCAGAGAGTGGGCGGGGTCTATGGTGTTCAAGGAGTGTAGTTGCCATGTAGGCATATTGTAAGCGGCTTAGGGCCAATATTGGTGGTATTGTGTTTTGGCGTTGGTTGTGAAAGTGCAGGTGGGTGTGGTGGGGACGCGTTGTGAGCTTGTAGATCGGCTGTTTTCCAAGAGGCAAGGTATATATGTGTGAAGGCGCTTCGTTTGGCCTTCTTTTCATAGACCTCGTTGCTTGTAGGGTTTCGTTTCGTTTGGCCTTGTTTTCGTAGACCTTGCTGCTTGTTTCTCTCGCGAAACCTGGCAACGACGCATGCGCAGTTTGATCAAGAGTCGACCCAAGACACAAGACAGCAGCTACCACCCGTGAGGTTACTAGAATTATAGTAGGATGATTATGTCATAAGGTCTTAAGGTCAGTAAATCCCACCAGCGTCTCTACTTCTTGCGGCAGCTTAGAAAGTTCAAGGTCAGTAAAACAGCTATGATACATTTCTATAGGTCAGTCATTGAGAGCGTGCTCACCTTTTCCATGCTTGTCTGGTACGGCAATACAACCGCACAGGACAAGACACGGTTGGAGAGGGTTACACGTCAGGCAGCTAGGATAATTGGTTCGAGCCTTCCATCGCTGTCATCACTCTATCCCACTAGATTGGTGAAGAGGGCTAAAAAAATCATAGCCGACCATTCCCATCCAGCCCACTACCTTTTCAATCTCCTCCCATCAGGTAGGAGATATGGCAGCATTGGGAGTAGAACCTCCCGTTTTAGAGACAGCACATACCTCCAAGCAGTCAGGCACCTTAACGACACTCTTGCACTACATACACAAACTAGACGGTATGCACTTTAAGTATGCACTTTAAAAATGGCTACATAATTGCACTAAGCAGTTTCTTCTACTGTCTGTACTGTATACATGAGCCAAAGCTGCAGCTTGGTCCTGGTTTGGTTCTGTTTCTTGTGTCTCTTTTTGCTCTTGTCTTTGTGCTGTTGTTTATTGTGTTGTCTTGTATGTGAGAGGAAGCACCAAGACAATTTCCTATCAAACTTGTTTTGAAATGGCAAATAAATACTTGAACTTGAACTTGAACTATGTGTGTACTCTATAATACATACTGTATGTAGAGACAGTTTTACTGAAAGGCCATCAAAAGCCTAGAGCGTATGAGAGAAACATGGGGTCTATATAGCAGTGGTACTCAAACTTTTTCATGTCAAGGACCCCCAGTTTGACATGCATCTTTAGGCTACGGACCCCCATTGAATGGCATTTTTATCCCTGGGACCCCAATTTATATTGTAAAACCAATGTTAATTTAACTCTGAGAGTGTCCAAATGGAACCAAATGGACCCGTTAGGGTCCATTTGGTTCCATTTGTACACTCTCAGAGTTACAGACCCATTAGGGTCCATTTGGTTCCTAACTATCCATCATTTAGCTGGGGACCCCCTGGAGCTCCCTCGGGACCCGACCCGACTTTGAGAACCAATGGTCTATAGTGCCCAACTTTATCGGCGCCTCAGTGTGGCTGCAGAGTGAGTGGACACACGGACACACCGGCGCTTCTGATTGAAGTGATTTTGAATGTGATCGTCATTACAATTTCACTGTAAATCCACAGAAGTGTGACTGTTAATTCCTTGGGTCAATATGTTGTGTTTCTATCAGCAGTTGCCAGTTAAAGGGTCTACACCATGAATTTTAACTTTTTCCTCATTTTTGTGTGTTTCTGGTCTCCCCCGAGCATGCAGGCTTTCATAGGCTATCTGTGTTTTTTATGTAAATTGGTCTGAAAACAGTCCGTCAGATTTGTTCCCCCTGCTCCTGTTCCCCCCATCTGTCTGGGAACAATTCCTCCCGTTTTTCAGTTCTAACAAAAAAAAAACTTTACTTTTTCCACACAGAACCAGGACATAACATGCATACAAACTGGCTCAATAGCGCCCCGTGCCAAACAGGACAATGTGGTATTGCATGTGAAAGTGCTTTATAAGCCAGAGAGAAGTTAGTGTGAATGAGTATATCTGAGGCTTGATTTAGGCTCAAACCTTTTGAAAAACGTTTGAGGGACATAAACAATATGATATTAAATAGGGATGTCCGATTTTATCGGCCTCCCGATATTATCGGCCGATATTAGCATAAAAATTGATATCGGGAAAATATCGGTATCGGTTTTTGAATTTTTTTTTTTTTTTTTTTTTTTTTTTTTTTTTTTTTTGGCTTTATAAATAAGTTACAGGAGTTCTTACTGTATATGGTGTGTGTGATATGAAATTTGAGCTTACCCTAATCACAATAATCCCCGCATATATCGGTATCGGTTGATATCGGTATCGGTAATTAAGAGTTGGACAATATCGGTATATCGGTTATCGGTAAAAAAGCCAATATCGGACAACCCTAATATTAAATATTATTATAATTTTTTAAATTCATGGTGTAGACCCTTTAAGCTTATCAAAGACAAATACAATGTTTGATCTGTGTTTGCTTTGGCCACACCAGAGCATTGTGTTGAATTCATCCAGAACATAAGCAGATTGCTGTCATTTAACGTTCTCTATAAGCAGCGATGTGTGAGTGATAGTTCTGTGTATCAAATATTATTTAAATATCATTCCAAGGCAACGTGACTCTTCCATGGGCAGAGAGGGAGAGAGAGAGAGAGCAAAATATTGCATTGGGGATAATGGTTTACTCAGCCTGGTCTTAAAGGCATCGGGAACGCTGATTGGTTTTATTGTTACAAGACCCAGACCACACCTATGCATAATATATGCATAAATTAACACGTAGAGCAGGTGTTTTAGGGATAAGGCTAGCGTGGGAAGATAGCGACTTTTGCACAAGAACGCCCCTTGTGCCATTATGCTAAATCTTTAAATAATGGGTGGGCCAAGATAGAGCCTTATATATCCCCCACCCCAAAAAAACAAGAATAGCAGATCGGCCATTATTGCAACGTTTGTGTGTGTGCGTCTCTCTCTCTCTCTCTCTCTCTCTCTCTCTCTCTCTCTCTCTCTCTCTCTCTCTCTCTCTCTCTCTCTCTCTCTCTCTCTCTCTCTCTCTCTCTCTCTCTCTCTCTCTGTGTCTATGTCTCTCTCCCAGGACGGTAGCCAACTATGTTCAGTGGAGAACGGTCTTTTCTCGGATCACGACTCTCAGCCGCCGTTTCCTGTACCGATACCTGGACTTTGCACGGGTACACACACACACACACACACACACACACACACACACACACACACACACACACACACACACACACACACACACACACACACACACACACACACACACACACACACACAGACACACACACACACACACACACACACACACACACACACAGACACACACACACAGACACACAGGCACACACACACACACACACACACACACACACACACACACACACACACACACACACACACACACACACACACACACACACACACACACACACACACACAGCGCTAACGGTCCCCCGTGCTTCTCCTCCAGGTAACCACGGGGACGACCTCGCTGACCCCGCGCTGGGACAAGTGTGTAAACTACGTAGAGAACACACTGATCTACGCCACCGGACGACTGTTTGTCAACACACACTTCCAGGAGGACAAGAAGCACATGGTGCGTGTGTGTGTGTGTGTGTGTGTGTGTGTGTGTGTGTGTGTGTGTGTGTGTGTGTGTGTGTGTGTGTGTATGTAGAGTGTGTGTTCTTGGACAGCGTCGTATAGGAATCTCTTTCACACGCGTGTTGCTGTCAGTGAATAAAGATATAGTCGACACAATGACGTAAACACAACAAAAAGGTGATAATAACTAAGCTATGACTAAGACTAAATATATTGAACATTTTGACAAATATTGCCTTTTTTTGTTGACTTAGGTATAAAATAGGGCTCAAGTGGTTCATTTATGTTTTATAATATAATCATTTATATCTGCAAAGTAACTAGTATCTAAAGTTTTCAAATCATTGTAGTGGAGTAAAAGTACAATATTTGCCTCTGAGATGTATTGGAGTAGATGTAGAGTATATGTACTTAGTTACTTTACACCACTGCCTCTATGTTATAACGTCTGAGTGTCTCACTACTTCTCTCAGACGTTATAAATACTGGGTGAACGGTGACCTCTAGTGGCGTATTGCTGCTATACTTCAGTTCACTGAAACTACACTAAAAGTAAAACCTTTGATTAAAGTGTGTGTGTGTGTGTCTGTCTGTCTGTCTGTCTGTCTGTCTGTCTGTCTGTCTGTCTGTCTGTCTGTCTGTCTGTCTGTGTGTGTGTGTGTGTGTGTGTGTGTGTGTGTGTGTGTGTGTGTGTGTGTGTGTGTGTGTATGTGTAGATGGAGGAGCTGATAGAGGGAGTGCGCTGGGCGTTCATTGACATGCTGCAGAAGGAGAACGAGTGGATGGACACGCCCACTAAGAAGAGAGCCACTGAGAAGGTAAAGCCTCATTACCATACTGACCCCTGACCCCTGACCGCTAACCTCTAACCCAGGGGTGATGATGTAGAGCAGGGTTCCCCAATTACTTTTCCCCAAGGGCCAAATTATGTCTCGGCTACGAAGCTGAGGGCCAGGGACATTTTTTTTGTTTTTTATTCGTTTTTTTTCTATAATCGAGCTAATTTGACACTGTTATTTTAGGCCTGGGATTCTTAAAGGACGACTTCACCACTTTTCAACATATCTTCATATAATAGGTCCTCACTAATGCTCATGATAAAATGGTACCATTGTTTTCTAATCAGTCTGTGTCTCAGAGGAGGGCTGTAGACAGTTCAGAAACCCGTCTACCAGTGACATCATCGATGGGGGAATCCAAGCTAATAGAAACTGCAGGCTTTGTATTCCTGGAAAGTTGCAATGCAATAAAAGATCCCATTGTTCTCGCCTTAAATAAAATCAGAATACAAAAATTGTAATCTTCTTGGAAAAAAAAATCCTGCCCAACGATGATGTCACTGGTAGACGGGTTTCTGGACTGTCCACAGCCCTTCTATGAGACACAGACCAAGTAGGAAAAAATGGTATCATTTTATCATGAGCATTAGTGAGGACCTATTATATGTAGGGTGACCACCTTCAAACAGACCCATTGAGGGGCAGACGTGTCCGTTCCGCGGGACATCGCGGGACACATGCACATGCGCGCAGCGCGCGTGCATGAGGACCTCCCGTGCATTCTGGAAACAAAATAAGTCTGCTTGAAAAGTAATACAGATTAACAGCAGCCAGTTGTACATACTGAAAATCAAATAAGTCCAGAATCAACAATTGACTTACATATGTGTTTGTCAGTCTGCTTGAACAGTAATACAGATATTATTTTTCAATAAAAAAAAAAACAAAGAAAAAAAAACACTTTTTTTTTTACAAGAGCCGTCGCGGGCCGCACAGTTGCCTCTCACGGCCGCAAATGGCCCGCGGGCCGCCTATTGCGGAACCCTGATGTAGAGGAACACTATATTTCCACACTTACTCCAGAGGGACACATTGCATATACTGTCAGAGGGCAAGACACCTCTTATATCTGTATTTTAACCTTTGTTTGTGCATTAATTCACAAACGTACTTCGCCATATTCTATGTCACGCAAAAATCGCAAAAGTAGCCGATCTACAAGCTCAAAACGTGTCACAGTGCGACGCGTTTTGAGCTTGTAGATCTGCTATTTTCGAATTGGAATCCCGAAAATTTAACATTTTTATATAATTTCAACTTCATTTAGTTTATGAACTTAAATACAAACACATTGGACATAAAAAAGACAATAGAATGTTAATACTAGTCATCAAAGGTGTAGTGAAATGAAAAATATGTTTTTCACACTTTTAGAGCATATCCGTGGTCATCATATGGGCATATCTAACAATAGATGCCAAAAAAAAAGAAAAAAAAAAACATTTTTGTGTATTTTTTATATCTAAAGTCCCTAAAAAGCCAATCTTAATGACTTCCTGTAAACGAAAACGTGCTGCGTGATGACATAACGCAGCCTTCATGAATATAAATGAATCTTGATTACATGCACCTGTTTGATTCCCATAGCTGCACGTTCTTCAAACACAGGTGATTTTAATTACAGAGATACTCTGTTTTGAATCTGATTGAAGATGAGTGTATTACTCATTTTAAACTTCATATGCACACTAAAATATGTATCTGAAAACATTATAGGTTAGAAATAAGCCAGGTAGTAGCAAACGTGCTTCACTGGCCGTCTCTCTCTCACTTGTAAACAAACACTAGCCGTGTTGCGCACGGCTGAAGTGATTGAGATCCAACGTCCCATAGCCTGAAGGGATGGGACCTTCTGATTGGTTTAGAGTCGGTTGAGCCGACGTTTCAGACTGAACCTTCAAAATAAAATGACCGAAAATGTCACTGCAGTGCGTCTTTAAACTACTAATATAGACTGAAGTCATTAAAGCGGGTCATGTGTGCATGTTAGGAATCATAACAGCTGAAATCAATAATATAATCACTATTCTGATATTAACCTGCGGGTTCTCTGTCTCTCTCTCTCTGTCTCTGTCTCTCTGTCTCTGTCTCTCTGTCTCTGTCTCTCTGTCTCTGTCCTTCTCTCTCTCTCTCTCTCTCTCTCTCTCTCTCTCTCTCTCTCTCTCTCTCTCTCTCTCTCTCTCTCTCTCTCTCTCTCTCTCTCTCTCTCTCTCTCTCTCTCTCTCTGTCTCTCCGTCTCTCTCTCTCTCTCTCTCTGTCTCTCTCTCTCTCTCTCTCTCTCTCTCTCTCTCTCTCTCTCTCTCTCTCTCTCTCTCTCTCTCTCTCTCTCTCTCTCTCTCTCTCTCTCTGTCTCTCTCTCTCCCTCCAGGCCCATGCTGTCCTAGCTAAAGTAGGATACCCAGACTTCATATTAAATGACACCTACGTCAATGAAGACATCAAGCAGGTGAGAGGCCGTTAGAAAATGTGTTTTAACGTGTCGTTTTAGAAGGAAATAAGTCTCTAAGACTTTGTTGTGTTTCATCCTTGAACTAGTCTCGTGTCACCAGACTGTTGCCTCCCACAATTTACAAATGTTTCCAGCATTCAGTCTGGGACTCGGAAGCTCTGATAATGTGTAAGGGGAAAGCGGATGCCCCTCCCCTACCCACGTCCGTTTCAGCATTGTGCAGTGGTGCAAAGGAGTCCGACTGGAATCAACGAATCTCATAAACATTGCTTATGTCTACTAGTGTCTTCTTTCACAGTTTTTCTGGCGTTAATTCCATGATACCTTTCTCAGTTTTCTGTGACAAACAATCCTCGCACAAATCACATGAATCTACCGCTCCTATGACTCTATGCTTCACAAATAACATGAATCTACCGCTCCTATGACTATGCTTCCGCCTCGGTTCTGTTTCCACTGGGACTACAGGTCCGCGGGCACCGCGTCGTGATTGGTCGAATGTCTTTCCGGTCTGAACAACTTCTGTTACACAGCTTTCGGGAAGTGGAGTTCCAGACTCTATATAGCATTCAGAGATTGTGGAATAGTTGTCTGATGACACGAGACTATCCTTGAACCATCCGCTGTAACCTGGTGCTCTAAATACATTTCTAAGCTAATCTAAAGTGTGGTTCATATAATATATTAAAAGACCCATATGGATGTTTTATAGCTGTCGTTCAAAGAGAAGGATTACTATGGCAACGTGATGCAGACCCTGCGTGTCATCGGCCAATCAGACGTGGCCTGGCTCAGGAAGACCGTCCCCCGAACAGAGTGAGTAGTAGCGGTCACTTCCTGTCCACTTCCTTTTCACTTCCTGTTCACTTCCTCTAACTCTGAGAGTGTGCAAATGGATCCGAATCGACCCACAAGGGTCTATTTGTGTGTGTGTGTGTGTGTGTGTGTGTGTGTGTGTGTGTGTGTGTGTGTGTGTGTGTGTGTGTGTGTGTGTGTGTGTGTGTGTGTGTGTGTGTGTGTGTGTGTGTGTGTGTGTGTGTGTGTGTGTGTGGCAGCCCAGCTGCTCATCCAGGCTCTTGTCATCTCCCGCCTGGACTACTGCAACTGGCTGGTGCTCCGGCATCAGACCTCTGGAGCTTGTTCAGAAAGCTGCGGCTCGTCTGGTGTTCAACCGCCCCAAGTTCTCCCACACAACTATCCTTCTCCGTTCTCTACACCATTGGTTCTCAAAGTGGGGTCCGGGGACCCCCAGGGGTCCTTGAGGGAGTTCCAGGGGGTCCCCAGATAAATGATTGATAGTTAGGAACCAAATGGACCCTTATGGGTCTGTAACTCAAATGGGTCCATTTGGTTCCATTTGTACACTCTCAGAGTTAAATTAACATTGGTTTTACAATGTGAATTGGGGTCCCAGAGGTATGAATGCCATTAAATGGGGGTCCATAGCCTAATACATGTCAAACAGGGGGGGTCCTTGAAATTAAAATGGTTGAGAATCACTGCTAGAGACCTTCTCTCCACCTCTTTATTAAACAGAAAATGCATTTTCGTTTCAGTTTCATTTCCAATTTCATCCAATCAGGATAGGGAACTCAATCAGGATACAGATTAAACAAGTGAAAATGGAAGTGATGACACTAAGAAATGAGCAGACAAAATTGGAACTGGAACACTAAACAAATTAAGCTTAAAAATGGGTACTTTCTCCTGATTGGCTGAGATTTTGACACCTACCGAAAAATGTATTTTCTGTTTATTAAAGAGCTGGAGAGACAGGGAGACTCCTGTTCCTGAACAAAGACTCTATAGCAATGATTACTATCACAATATAGTGCTTTAACCTTTTAACAAATTACTTTTTGTTTTAACCAAAAAATATCACTACCCTACCTTTAAATATATAGCTGATATATAGCACTTTTACCTTAGCGCTAGGTATACTCTTAGTTGCTTGTTTTAGCAGGAAATGCACTTAAGACTTCTGGTGATTAGTAGTGTGTGTGTGTGTGTGTGTGTGTGTGTGTGTGTGTGTGTGTGTGTGTGTGTGTGTGTGTGTGTGTGTACGCGTTTCCATTTACCATTTTACGCCACTTCCTGTTTTTCACTTCGTCATAGTGATGCTGTGTGTGTGTGTGTTCAGGTGGTTCACTAATCCCACGACGGTCAACGCCTTCTACAGCTCCTCCACCAATCAGATCCGTAAGACATTTAATTATCCTATTCATATATCAGCAGCTACAGGGACGTGCACAGATAGACTCTAGGTGGTGCTAGAGCACCTGCCCTTTGCCCTCTTGACCAGAAGTGCCCTTTTGAAAAAAAGAAAAAAAAAACGTTTTTTTTTTTTCTTTTCAGTTTACAGCAGGGGTCTTCAACAGGGGGTCCGGGACCCCTAGGGGGTCCTCAGAGTTACTACAGGGGGTCCGCCAAATCTTTATGTGATATGATTTTTCTTTTTACCATAACCACTCGAAACCTAGCATCCCTTTTCTGAGGAGAACTTTAGCCAAAAATAGCAGATCTACAAGCTCTCAACGCCTCGCAGCGTGAGGCGTTGTGAGCTTGTAGATCTGCTATTTTTGGCAAAGAGGTATAGGTGTAGAGGGAAAAAAGAGCAGACCAAGTAAACAAAAAAAAGTATAATATACTTGAGCACCTGTCCCTCAAAATGTCTGTGCACGCCACTGAGCAGCTACAGGGTCTAAAAACACTAACATAATACCATAACACACTTATCACACTAACACTCAGTGGTGGAAAAAGTACTCAAATTCTCTACTTAAGTAAAAGTACCAATAATGCAATATAAAAATACTCTGATACAAGTAAAAGTCCAGAATTAAAAATGTACTTGAGTAAAAGTACAAAAGTATTGGCATCAAAATGTACTTAAAGTACCAAAAGTAAAAGTACTAAATATTTGAAAATAGCCTGTGTATAAAATAGGGCTAAAGTGGTTAATGTGTGTTTCATTATATCATAGTTTATATCTGAAAAGTAACTAGTAACTAAAGTTTTCAAATAATTGTAGTGGAGTAAAAGTACAATATATTCCTCTGAGATGTAGTGGAGTAGAAGTAAAAGTATTGGAAATTGGAAATACTCAAGTAAAGTACAAATACCTCAAAAAAGTTCAGTTTTTAAATATGAAAAATAAAGAAAGTGAAGATGAATGTCATAGAACCTTTAAAGAAGCTGCTGAATGTGTTTAGTGAAACGCTGGCTTTTTCAGAGTTACAAATAATTAGATGTTTTTCTCATTCCAGGATTTCCTGCAGGAGAGCTTCAGAAACCGTTCTTCTGGGGTAGAGAGTACCCGCGGTAAGCTTTACCATAGACTGTATAAAAGACATGTTAAAGTCACATGACCAGACTGTATGAAAGACATGTTAAAGTCACATGACCAGACTCTATTACCATAGACTGTATGAAACACATGTTAAAGTCACATGACCAGACTCTATTACCATAGACTGTATAAAAGACATGTTTAAAGTCACATGACCAGACTCTATTACCATAGACTGTATAAAAGACATGTTAAAGTCACATGACCAGACTCTATTACCATAGACTGTATAAAAGACATGTTAAAGTCACATGACCAGACTCTATTACCATAGACTGTATAAAAGACATGTTAAAGTCACATGACCAGACTCTATTACCATAGACTGTATAAAAGACATGTTTAAAGTCACATGACCAGACTCTATTACCATAGACTGTATAAAAGACATGTTAAAGTCACATGACCAGACTCTATTACCATAGACTGTATAAAAGACATGTTAAAGTCACATGACCAGACTCTATTACCATAGACTGTATGAAAGACATGTTAAAGTCACATGACCAGACTCTATTACCATAGACTGTATAAAAGACATGTTTAAAGTCACATGACCAGACTCTATTACCATAGACTGTATAAAAGACATGTTAAAGTCACATGACCAGACTCTATTACCATAGACTGTATGAAAGACATGTTAAAGTCACATGACCAGACTCTATTACCATAGACTGTATAAAAGACATGTTTAAAGTCACATGACCAGACTCTATTACCATAGACTGTATAAAAGACATGTTTAAAGTCACATGACCAGACTCTATTACCATAGACTGTATAAAAGACATGTTTAAAGTCACATGACCAGACTCTATTACCATAGACTGTATAAAAGACATGTTAAAGTCACATGACCAGACTCTATTACCATAGACTGTATAAAAGACATGTTAAAGTCACATGACCAGACTCTATTACCATAGACTGTATAAAAGACATGTTTAAAGTCACATGACCAGACTCTATTACCATAGACTGTATAAAAGACATGTTAAAGTCACATGACCAGACTCTATTACCATAGACTGTATAAAAGACATGTTTAAAGTCACATGACCAGACTCTATTACCATAGACTGTATAAAAGACATGTTAAAGTCACATGACCAGACTCTATTACCATAGACTGTATAAAAGACATGTTAAAGTCACATGACCAGACTCTATTACCATAGACTGTATGAAAGACATGTTAAAGTCACATGACCAGACTCTATTACCATAGACTGTATAAAAGACATGTTAAAGTCACATGACCAGACTCTATTACCATAGACTGTATGAAAGACATGTTAAAGTCACATGACCAGACTCTATTACCATAGACTGTATGAAAGACATGTTAAAGTCACATGACCAGACTCTATTACCATAGACTGTATAAAAGACATGTTAAAGTCACATGACCAGACTCTATTACCATAGACTGTATGAAAGACATGTTAAAGTCACATGACCAGACTCTATTACCATAGACTGTATAAAAGACATGTTCAAAGTCACATGACCAGACTCTATTACCATAGACTGTATGAAAGACATGTTTAAAGTCACATGACCAGACTCTATTACCATAGACTGTATAAAAGACATGTTAAAGTCACATGACCAGACTCTATTACCATAGACTGTATAAAAGACATGTTTAAAGTCACATGACCAGACTCTATTACCATAGACTATATAAAAGACATGTTAAAGTCACATGACCAGACTCTATTACCATAGACTGTATAAAAGACATGTTAAAGTCACATGACCAGACTCTATTACCATAGACTGTATAAAAGACATGTTTAAAGTCACATGACCAGACTCTATTACCATAGACTATATAAAAGACATGTTAAAGTCACATGACCAGACTCTATTACCATAGACTGTATAAAAGACATGTTAAAGTCACATGACCAGACTCTATTACCATAGACTGTATAAAAGACATGTTAAAGTCACATGACCAGACTCTATTACCATAGACTGTATAAAAGACATGTTTAAAGTCACATGACCAGACTCTATTACCATAGACTGTATAAAAGACATGTTAAAGTCACATGACCAGACTCTATTACCATAGACTGTATAAAAGACATGTTAAAGTCACATGACCAGACTCTATTACCATAGACTGTATAAAAGACATGTTAAAGTCACATGACCAGACTCTATTACCATAGACTGTATAAAAGACATGTTAAAGTCACATGACCAGACTCTATTACCATAGACTATATAAAAGACATGTTTAAAGTCACATGACCAGACTCTATTACCATAGACTGTATAAAAGACATGTTTAAAGTCACATGACCAGACTCTATTACCATAGACTGTATAAAAGACATGTTAAAGTCACATGACCAGACTCTATTACCATAGACTGTATAAAAGACATGTTTAAAGTCACATGACCAGACTCTATTACCATAGACTATATAAAAGACATGTTTAAAGTCACATGACCAGACTCTATTACCATAGACTGTATAAAAGACATGTTTAAAGTCACATGACCAGACTCTATTACCATAGACTGTATAAAAGACATGTTTAAAGTCACATGACCAGACTCTATTACCATAGACTGTATAAAAGACATGTTTAAAGTCACATGACCAGACTCTATTACCATAGACTATATAAAAGACATGTTTAAAGTCACATGACCAGACTCTATTACCATAGACTGTATAAAAGACATGTTAAAGTCACATGACCAGACTCTATTACCATAGACTGTATAAAAGACATGTTAAAGTCACATGACCAGACTCTATTACCATAGACTGTATAAAAGACATGTTAAAGTCACATGACCAGACTCTATTACCATAGACTGTATAAAAGACATGTTAAAGTCACATGACCAGACTCTATTACCATAGACTGTATAAAAGACATGTTTAAAGTCACATGACCAGACTCTATTACCATAGACTATATAAAAGACATGTTTAAAGTCACATGACCAGACTCTATTACCATAGACTGTATAAAAGACATGTTAAAGTCACATGACCAGACTCTATTACCATAGACTGTATAAAAGACATGTTAAAGTCACATGACCAGACTCTATTACCATAGACTGTATAAAAGACATGTTTAAAGTCACATGACCAGACTCTATTACCATAGACTATATAAAAGACATGTTTAAAGTCACATGACCAGACTCTATTACCATAGACTATATAAAAGACATGTTTAAAGTCACATGACCAGACTCTATTACCATAGACTATATAAAAGACATGTTTAAAGTCACATGACCAGACTCTATTACCATAGACTGTATAAAAGACATGTTTAAAGTCACATGACCAGACTCTATTACCATAGACTGTATAAAAGACATGTTTAAAGTCACATGACCAGACTCTATTACCATAGACTGTATAAAAGACATGTTTAAAGTCACATGACCAGACTCTATTACCATAGACTGTATAAAAGACATGTTAAAGTCACATGACCAGACTCTATTACCATAGACTGTATAAAAGACATGTTAAAGTCACATGACCAGACTCTATTACCATAGACTGTATAAAAGACATGTTTAAAGTCACATGACCAGACTCTATTACCATAGACTATATAAAAGACATGTTTAAAGTCACATGACCAGACTCTATTACCATAGACTATATAAAAGACATGTTTAAAGTCACATGACCAGACTCTATTACCATAGACTATATAAAAGACATGTTTAAAGTCACATGACCAGACTCTATTACCATAGACTGTATAAAAGACATGTTTAAAGTCACATGACCAGACTCTATTACCATAGACTGTATAAAAGACATGTTAAAGTCACATGACCAGACTCTATTACCATAGACTGTATAAAAGACATGTTAAAGTCACTTGACCAGACTCTATTACCATAGACTGTATAAAAGACATGTTAAAGTCACATGACCAGACTCTATTACCATAGACTGTATAAAAGACATGTTAAAGTCACATGACCAGACTCTATTACCATAGACTGTATAAAAGACATGTTTAAAGTCACATGACCAGACTCTATTACCATAGACTGTATAAAAGACATGTTTAAAGTCACATGACCAGACTCTATTACCATAGACTGTATAAAAGACATGTTTAAAGTCACATGACCAGACTCTATTACCATAGACTATATAAAAGACATGTTTAAAGTCACATGACCAGACTCTATTACCATATACTGTATGAAAGACATGTTTAAAGTCACATGACCAGACTCTATTACCATAGACTGTATAAAAGACATGTTTAAAGTCACATGACCAGACTCTATTACCATATACTGTATGAAAGACATGTTTAAAGTCACATGACCAGACTCTATTACCATAGACTGTATAAAAGACATGTTTAAAGTCACATGACCAGACTCTATTACCATAGACTATATAAAAGACATGTTTAAAGTCACATGACCAGACTCTATTACCATAGACTGTATAAAAGACATGTTTAAAGTCACATGACCAGACTCTATTACCATAGACTATATAAAAGACATGTTAAAGTCACATGACCAGACTCTATTACCATAGACTGTATAAAAGACATGTTTAAAGTCACATGACCAGACTCTATTACCATAGACTATATAAAAGACATGTTTAAAGTCACATGACCAGACTCTATTACCATAGACTGTATAAAAGACATGTTTAAAGTCACATGACCAGACTCTATTACCATAGACTATATAAAAGACATGTTAAAGTCACATGACCAGACTCTATTACCATAGACTGTATAAAAGACATGTTTAAAGTCACATGACCAGACTCTATTACCATAGACTGTATAAAAGACATGTTTAAAGTCACATGACCAGACTCTATTACCATAGACTGTATAAAAGACATGTTAAAGTCACATGACCAGACTCTATTACCATAGACTATATAAAAGACATGTTTAAAGTCACATGACCAGACTCTATTACCATAGACTGTATGAAAGACATGTTAAAGTCACATGACCAGACTCTATTACCATAGACTATATACTCTATTACCATAGACTATATAAAAGACATGTTTAAAGTCACATGACCAGACTCTATTACCATAGACTGTATAAAAGACATGTTTAAAGTCACATGACCAGACTCTATTACCATAGACTGTATAAAAGACATGTTTAAAGTCACATGACCAGACTCTATTACCATAGACTATATAAAAGACATGTTTAAAGTCACATGACCAGACTCTATTACCATAGACTGTATAAAAGACATGTTTAAAGTCACATGACCAGACTCTATTACCATAGACTGTATAAAAGACATGTTTAAAGTCACATGACCAGACTCTATTACCATAGACTATATAAAAGACATGTTTAAAGTCACATGACCAGACTCTATTACCATAGACTGTATAAAAGACATGTTTAAAGTCACATGACCAGACTCTATTACCATAGACTATATAAAAGACATGTTAAAGTCACATGACCAGACTCTATTACCATAGACTGTATAAAAGACATGTTTAAAGTCACATGACCAGACTCTATTACCATAGACTGTATAAAAGACATGTTTAAAGTCACATGACCAGACTCTATTACCATAGACTGTATAAAAGACATGTTTAAAGTCACATGACCAGACTCTATTACCATAGACTGTATAAAAGACATGTTAAAGTCACATGACCAGACTCTATTACCATAGACTATATAAAAGACATGTTTAAAGTCACATGACCAGACTCTATTACCATAGACTGTATAAAAGACATGTTTAAAGTCACATGACCAGACTCTATTACCATAGACTGTATAAAAGACATTTTTAAAGTCACATGACCAGACTCTATTACCATAGACTGTATAAAAGACATGTTTAAAGTCACATGACCAGACTCTATTACCATAGACTGTATAAAAGACATGTTAAAGTCACATGACCAGACTCTATTACCATAGACTATATAAAAGACATGTTTAAAGTCACATGACCAGACTCTATTACCATAGACTGTATGAAAGACATGTTAAAGTCACATGACCAGACTCTATTACCATAGACTATATACTCTATTACCATAGACTATATAAAAGACATGTTTAAAGTCACATGACCAGACTCTATTACCATAGACTGTATAAAAGACATGTTTAAAGTCACATGACCAGACTCTATTACCATAGACTGTATAAAAGACATGTTTAAAGTCACATGACCAGACTCTATTACCATAGACTATATAAAAGACATGTTTAAAGTCACATGACCAGACTCTATTACCATAGACTGTATAAAAGACATGTTTAAAGTCACATGACCAGACTCTATTACCATAGACTATATAAAAGACATGTTAAAGTCACATGACCAGACTCTATTACCATAGACTGTATAAAAGACATGTTTAAAGTCACATGACCAGACTCTATTACCATAGACTATATAAAAGACATGTTTAAAGTCACATGACCAGACTCTATTACCATAGACTGTATAAAAGACATGTTTAAAGTCACATGACCAGACTCTATTACCATAGACTGTATAAAAGACATGTTAAAGTCACATGACCAGACTCTATTACCATAGACTGTATAAAAGACATGTTTAAAGTCACATGACCAGACTCTATTACCATAGACTGTATAAAAGACATGTTTAAAGTCACATGACCAGACTCTATTACCATAGACTGTATAAAAGACATGTTAAAGTCACATGACCAGACTCTATTACCATAGACTATATAAAAGACATGTTTAAAGTCACATGACCAGACTCTATTACCATAGACTATATAAAAGACATGTTTAAAGTCACATGACCAGACTCTATTACCATAGACTGTATAAAAGACATGTTTAAAGTCACTTGACCAGACTCTATTACCATAGACTGTATAAAAGACATGTTTAAAGTCACATGACCAGACTCTATTACCATAGACTGTATAAAAGACATGTTTAAAGTCACATGACCAGACTCTATTACCATAGACTATATAAAAGACATGTTTAAAGTCACATGACCAGACTCTATTACCATAGACTGTATAAAAGACATGTTTAAAGTCACATGACCAGACTCTATTACCATAGACTGTATAAAAGACATGTTTAAAGTCACATGACCAGACTCTATTACCATAGACTATATAAAAGACATGTTAAAGTCACATGACCAGACTCTATTACCATAGACTATATAAAATACATGTTTAAAGTCACATGACCAGACTCTATTACCATAGACTATATAAAAGACATGTTAAAGTCACATGACCAGACTCTATTACCATAGACTGTATAAAAGACATGTTAAAGTCACATGACCAGACTCTATTACCATAGACTGTATAAAAGACATGTTTAAAGTCACATGACCAGACTCTATTACCATAGACTGTATAAAAGACATGTTAAAGTCACATGACCAGACTCTAATGAAGCCTCTCTTTCAACCATTTCAAATCCGCCATCTTTAATATATTAAAAAAAAAACACCGGAAATCAATCGCTAAATGAATGCTATTGGTTGTGTAGCTTGTCAATCAAATCGTCCCGCCCCTCCTAGAGCATAAGCTACTTTATCGGCAATAAACGTGACCATAATTTACCAAAACACATGATTGAAAGGAGACTTTAAACTAGTGACTGGAAACATATAGTCTCGTGCTTTGGCCTGCGCTTCGTCCCAGGAAAAACCTTTTCTGAAAGAAATGTCATTGGTTAAATATTAACACAATAACCGCCAAGGTATTAAACATCGTTGTGTCCGCCAGGCCGAAAGGCATGGTGAGAGAGTATGTTTTCTACCCCGTCCGTCCGTCCGTCCGTCCGTCCGTGTGTCCATCTGTCTGCGAGCGACTAATCTCCGGCACTGTTGGCTTGATTGCAGCGAAACTGTGCACACACACTCCCTGGATGCCAATTCAGAACCTCTGCCCCAAATTGTTCTCATGGGCCTTTTATAGCGCCACCAGGAGGCCGATTTGTGCAAAACATATTTTTTGACAGTACTCCCACAGATTTTGTCCAAAAATCCCACAAATCGGTACACAGTATCTCTATAGTCATTAAACAAAACGGGTCTTTCATATTTCTCATATTCCATCCTGATTGTCTAAAATGTCTTCCAAAGTTTGCAGGAGTGCTCCGTTTTGAACAAAATGCCTCAAATCATGAACACAGCATGCAATTTCCGTGAAATTTTGCAAGCACATTTCCATTCGGCCGAGGAAGAAATACCATTTTAGTTTTTTCAAATAAGCCTCATGGTGGCGCTATAACAGGCCGATTTGTGTTTTTACCTATAACTGCACCGATGTGTACTAAAAAGTACTAAAATATTTGAAAATAGCAGATCTACAAGCTCACGGTGAGCTTGTAGATCTGCTATTTTCAAACAGCCTAAGTATAAAATAGGGCTAAAGTGATTAAAGTATGTTTCTTGATGTAATAATTTATATCTGAAAAGTAACTAGTAACTAAAGTTCTCAAATAATTGTAGTGGAGTAAAAGTGCAATATTTGCCTCTGAGATGTAGTGGAGTAGAAGTAAAAGTATTGGAAATAATCAAGTAAAGTGGAAATACCTCAAAATGTTACTTGAGTACAGTACTTAAGTAAATGTTCTTAGTTACTTTCCACCTCTGCACACACACACACACACACACGCACACGCGCGCACACACACACACACACACACACACACACACACACACACACACACACACACACACACACACACACACACACACACACGCACACGCACACACTGGCCTCAAAAAAATCCCTCTCTCTCTCTTGTATAAAATATGCAAAGTCAGACTGTGTTGAAAGGCCTGAAAATGAAGAGCTTCTAGAAGTGGCCTGGGATTAAAAAAAAACTGTTTTAACCCATTAAGACCTGGAACGCATCTCTGTCTGGTGCTATTCAAAAACAGCAGATCTACAAGCTCGTAGCGCGGCACCGAGTGCCGCGCTACGAGCTTGTATATCTGCTGTTTTTGAAAAATCGTAAAAATGTGTGCAAATCTTTTGAATATATATATACATATTATTTTAAAGCAAACGCTAACTCACATCCTTGCTTCTGGGGGGTCCCTTGAACAAAGTATTTTGAGATGGGGGTCGGCGGCCAAATTCATAGAATTTTGGGGGGTCCTTGACATGAAAAAGTTTGAGAACCACTCAGGGACGTGCACAGATAGACTCTAGGTGGTGCTAGGGAGCACCTGCCCTTTGCCCTCTTGACCAGAAGTGCCCTTTTGAAAAAAAAAAAAAAGTTACTACACGGGGTCCGCCAAATCTTTATGTGATATGATTTTTCTTTTTACCATAACCACTCGAAACTTAGCATCCCTTTTCTGAGGAGAACTTTAGCCAAAAATAGCCGATCTACAAGCTCACAACGCCTCACAGCGCGAGGCGTTGTGAGCTTGTAGATCGGCTATTTTTGGCAAAGAGGTATAGGTGTAGAGGGAAAAAAGAGCAGACCAAGTAAACAAAAAAAAGTATAATTTACTTAAGCACCTGCCCCTCAAAAATGTCTGTGCACGCCACTGGATCCACTGATACAGAAACATACGTTTGTTCAGAATACTGTTGGGATTTAGAAGTTGTTTGTAGAATGGGCTTCAGGTCTTAATGGGTTAATAAGATAGTGAAACGACTGCTAGAATAACAAGTGGGGAGAACCAGGGATCCGTTGAATTATTTTTAAACGAGGCCAATAAGGATCGTGCTGAATTCCCCGCTGTTCTCGTTAACTCATTCCCTGCCAGGAATGAATGAATTAATTCATTCATCCCTCTACTCTATACCCTTTGCCAGAGAAAACGGCGTTTTTACCGAAACCTTTGAAAAATCATGGAGTATTCTCCGTGAACCCCCATCCCCGCGGACAGGGACAGGGGGGCTGGTTGCCAGTGGTGTAAAGTAACTAAGTACATGTACTCAAGTATGTACTTAAGTACAATCTTGAGGTATTTGTACTTTACTTGAGTATTTCCAATCTCCAATACTTTTACATCTACTCCACTATCATCTCAGAGGCAAATATTGTACTTTTACTCCACTACAATTATTTGAAAACTTTAGTTACTAGTTACTTTTCAGATATAAATTATGATATTATGAAACATACATTAACCAGTTCAGCCACATTTTAAACCTAGGCTATTCGAAAATAGCAGATCTACAAGCTCACAGTGTACAAATGAAACCAAATGGACCCGTTAGGGTCCATTTGATTCCACACTCTCAGAGTTAAATTAACATTGATTTTTTAGTATAAATTCGAGTCCCAGAGGTATAAATGCCATTAAATGGGGGTCCGTAGCCTCTAATGCATGTCAAACTGGGGGGTCCGTGACATTAAAACGGTTGAGAATCACTGCTAGAAAGCCGTATAAACCTTCTCTTATGGGGGTCCCTGGCTTATCTTTTCAAATGGGGGTCCGCGGGGTAATAAGTGTCAATTTGGGGGTCCTTGACATGAACAAGTTTGAGAACCACTGATGTAGAATAAACAATTAAAAGTAGGGTAAGTGATATTTGTTTTGTTTTGGTTAAAAGGTTAAAGTAGTATATTGTGATAGTAATCATTGCTACAGAGTGTTTGTTCGGTCACATGGTCTCTCCAACTCTTTAGTAAACATAATATAGGACATTTTCAGGTACAGTAGGTCAGTGGTTTTCAACCTTTTTTTGCGCCAAGGACCCCCAAAATGACACATATTAGCCCACGGACCCCCATTTGAAAAGTTATGCCAGGGACCCCCAATAATTAGACGATTTTTACGGCTCTAGCAGTGATTCTCAACCATTTAAATTTCAAGGACCCCACATGCATTAGAGGCTACGGACCCCCATTTAATGGCATTTCTATCTCTGGGACCCCAATTTTTATTACAAAATCAATGTTAATTTAACTCTGAGAGTGTACAAATGGAACCAAATGGACCCTAATGGGTCCATTTGGTTCCATTTGTACACTCTCAGAGTTACAGACCCATAAGGGTCCATTTGGTTCCGATCTATCATTTAGCTGGGGACCCCCTGGAACTCCCTCAAGGACCACTGGTGGTCCCCGGACCACTGGTTGAGAACCAATGCAGTAGGTGACAACATTTAAGCTAATCAGGAGAGAGCACTCAAAATGCATGTTCTGTTTAATGAAGAGCTGGAGAGACATGGGAGACTCCTTATAAGGACAGAGACTCCTTATAAGGACAGAGACTCCTTATAAGGACAGGACACTCTATAGTAACGAGTACTATCAGAACATAGACCCATTTTGCAATTATTATTTGAATAATTGCAAATCACTTACCCTACCTTTTTTAAATACAATAAAACGATCTAAAAGGAATTGACAGCCCTATTCTGGGGGGAACGTTCTCCGGAAATAGCCGATCTAAAAGCTCACATCTATTTCCGCTTGAAGAGATCGGGCGTAGATTAGAAGGAGACGAGAGCTACAACTCATGTCCGTTTCGCTACGTCTAGAAAAGGGTCTAAGTGGTTCAAATAGAGCGAAACGAGAAGAAAAAAGTAAAGCTAGTTTGTTTTCCGTAACATGAATGTTTGATGGGTGTGTGGAGAGTGATGTAAACATTAAGCCCTTAAGACCTGAGGCACTCGGTGCCGTGCTACGAGCTTGTAGATCTGCTATTTTTGAATAGCCAAAAGAAATCTAAAGTGACACAGATGCGTTCCAGGTCTTAATGGGTTAAGCACTTAACTGGTAGAGCATTGGTTCTCAACATGTGGGTCGGGACCCCTTTAGGGCCGTCCCCACTAGATTTTTTTTTTTTGTCTAAACAAATCATTGAAAATGCTTCGTCTCGCGTCTCCATGTAAACATGCAATACGCTGTTTACCAGCGTTGCCAGATTCTGCGAGAGAAATAAGCAACCGGGTCTATGAAAACAAGCCCGAAGAAGTAACTAGGCTACACCGCGCTGTGAGCTTGTAGATCTGCTATTTTCAAAAAATAAAAACAAAAATCTTGAAGATAAAAAGAGATGAAATACATATTAAATTGACATGAAGATGTTTAAGAACCACTGGTTTAAACAACATTAGGATTCAAGTCACGTATAATCAGCGTACATGGCAACTCGAGGGAAAAGTCGTTTAGACGAACTTAGACTCTAAACGTGGTCTTAGTTGAATGCCTCAACTCCTACAATTCCAAGTGTTTGTCAGGGTCGGGGGGGTCCCAAGCCAAATACATATACATGTGGGGGTCCTTGATATTCAAACGTTATCAGAGATCTGGACTGTCTGCGCAAAATATCTACGCCAACAAGTTAGCCAACCTACAAGCTTGCAACGTTGTTCTGTGAGTTTGTAGATCGTCTATCTTTGCCGAATGCCCCCCACCCCCCAGGCAGGCATTCTGGGGTTCAAGTGGTTAAGGTGTTTTAACCCATTGAGACCTGAAGCCGATTCTACATGTCTCCTAAATCCCAACAGTTTTCTGAAAAACGTATGTTTCTATATCAGTGGTGCTCAATCTTTATCATGTCAAGGACCCCCCAAAATGATATGTATTTGGCGGCGGACCCCCATCAAAATATTTTGTTCCAGGGACCCCCCAGAAGCAAAGATTTGAGTTAAAATGTTCGCTTTAAAAATATATAATATTCAAAGATTTACACACATTTTCACGTTTTTTCAAAAATAGCAGATCTACAAGCTCGTAGTGCGGCACTCGGTGCCGCACTACGAGCTTGTAGATCTGCTATTTTTGAATAGCCCAAAGTGTAAAATAATGCTTTTTAGCTCAAATCTAAAAATGACAAAGTTCCAGGTCTTAATGGGTTAAGCTCCAGCATGTTGTACAACACATTGACAATGAATGAACTGATCTCACAACCCTCCAGGTCTCTGAGCTACGGAGCCATCGGGGTGATCGTTGGACACGAGTTAACGCACGGCTTCGATAATAACGGTGAGTCACCCCGAGGATGTGGAGCATGAATTATAGATCATGGTTTAATCATTTATATTACTACATTTATAACATCCTCCCTGTGTGTGTGTGTGTGTGTGTGTGTGTGTGTGTGTGTGTGTGTGTGTGTGTGTGTGTGTGTGTGTGTGTGTGTGTGTGTGTGTGTGTGTGTGTGTGTGTGTGTGTGTGTGTGTGTGTGTGTGTGTGTGTGTGTGTGTGTGTGTGTGTGCGCGCGCAATATTTGTTTGACATGTTTACTATTGGAAAAAGATGAATGTTTGGGTTGGATCAGGATGAGACATTTAGAGGATACTGTAGGTTTAGGGGTTGGAATTAGGGTGACCACCCGTCCCGAAATTCGCGGGACAGTCCCGAGATTGGACCCTCTGTCCCGCGTCTCGCACAAGCAGAGCAATGTCCCGAAAATCAAAGATATGAAAAAAAAATATATATATATATATTTTTTGATAATAAATCGGTAAAATCAGGCAAAAATAAGAATTAAATAACATAACCCTAACCTAACCCTAATCTTAACCCTAAAACCGAAATAAAGAAACCAAAAACTGGAAAAAAACGAACCCAACCCGCCCAGAACCGCACAAAAAAATTGCGCGCGCGTGCATATGTCCCGCGGAACGGGTACGTTTGTCCCGGGTGCAGTACGTTAGTCCGACAGCGCATTCCTCCGACAGCACAGCGCTCCGACGTTTCCAATACTAAACCCGAACCAAACCCTAACCCTAACCCTAACCGCACGCGGATGCCACATAGTCGGAGAAAAGGTCTGTCGGATTAACGCATGCCTCCCGTTTGTCCCTCAATGGGTCTGTTTGAAGGTGGTCACCCTAGTTGGAATTAGACCTAAAACACAGCGCAACGTGTTGTGAGCTTTTAGATCTGCTATTTCTCGGCTCCAGACTTAAAATTGTGTGCGTGCGCGCACTGTATGTCTTTGCGTGCATTCGTCTAGTTTGTATTTGTTGACGGGAAATTGTCAACATATTTAGTCATAGTTTCATTCATCATAGCTTAGTTTTTATTATGTTTTTGTTTCCCTCATTGAAAAAAGGTCGACCAACATTTTTCGTTTAAGTCTATGAAATAAACACTGACCTACAGCTACTGTATTAGTCAGGGTATTGTGGTCCAATCAGAGTCTCTGCAGGGTATTAGGTACTGTATTAGTCAGGGTATTGTGGTCCAATCAGAGTCTGTGCAGGGTATTAGGTACTGTATTAGTCAGGGTATTGTGGTCCAATCAGAGTCTGTGCAGGGTATTAGGTACAGTATTAGTCAGGGTATTGTGGTCCAATCAGAGTCTGTGCAGGATAACACTGGGGCCCTTGTTTCCATTGTGGTCCTATGCATTCAATGCATGTTTTAAACAGGGCGTAAGTACGACAAAGACGGAAACCTGGACCAGTGGTGGAGCAACGCGTCCATCACGGCTTTCAACGACAAGACCCAGTGCATGGTGGAGCAGTACAATGGATACCGCTGGGAGGAGGCGGGGCTTAATGTAAGTACCGCTGGGAGGGGGCGGGCTTACGTAAGAACGCCCAAAAGATTTGCACAAATGTTGTTGTTTTTTTCAAAAACAGCAGATCGATGCTTATCAAGGCGATACGATTTTAGATTGATACGCACGCGAAACCATCTGTTTACGTATCCATGTAGTTGGATCATTGAAATTAAAATGTGCTACATCGATACAGTTGTATCGTTATGCCCCTAATAGATAGATAGATAGTAGGGGTGTCACGATTCACTTACCTCACGATTCGATTCAAAATCGATTCCTAGGGTGCCGATTCGATTAAAATTGCGATTCTGCGATTAATTGATATTCGATTCGATTCTGCGATTTATTGCGATTTTCTAACAATTCTGAACAATATAAACCATGAAAAGTTGAATCATACACTTCAATGCAGACAGATCATGTCAGTCAGTCTTTCTGACATTGATTTCAGACAAAGTGCCAGTGAAAAAGGTACTACCTTATATATATATATATATATATATATATATATATATATATATATATATATATATATATATATATATATATATATATATTTTTTTTTTTTTTTTTTTTTTTTTTTTTAAATCGATTTTTAATATTTGGAAACGATTTTAAAATCGTGGCATTAATCGCGATTTATTCATGAATCGATTTTTTTTGACAGGCCTAATAGATAGATAGATAGATAGATAGATAGATAGATAGATAGATAGATAGATAGATAGATAGATAGATAGATTATCCCGTGCTTGGTAAAGAAAAGAGAGCTTGCTGTACATGGACCAGGTATCTGGAAGAGACATGTGATGTGTTTATGTTCTCTGAAGGTTCTGGGAAAGAGGACAATGACCGAGAACATTGTTACATTGTTTTACATTGTTTCATTGTTTACATTGTTTACATTGTTACATTGTTTTCATTGTTTCCATGTGTTGAAGGTTCGAGGAAAGAGGACGTTGGCAGAGAACATCGCAGACAACGGTGGAATAAGACAAGCTTACAGGGTATGACCGTGTTGTGTTCCTCTGACTTCACCTCCTAGTGGTCTGACAGGGTATGACCGTGTTCTGTTCCTCTGACTTCACCTCCTAGTGGTCTGACAGGGTATGACCGTGTTGTGTTCCTCTGACTTCACCTCCTAGTGGTCTGACAGGGTATGACCGTGTTCTGTTCCTCTGACTTCACCTCCTAGTGGTCTGACAGGGTATGACCGTGTTCTGTTCCTCTGACTTCACCTCCTAGTGGTCTGACAGGGTATGACCGTGTTCTGTTCCTCTGACTTCACCTCCTAGTGGTCTGACAGGGTATGACCGTGTTGTGTTCCTCTGACTTCACCTCCTAGTGGTCTGACAGGGTATGACCGTGTTCTGTTCCTCTGACTTCACCTCCTAGTGGTCTGACAGGGTATGACCGTGTTCTGTTCCTCTGACTTCACCTCCTAGTGGTCTGACAGGGTATGACCGTGTTGTGTTCCTCTGACTTCACCTCCTAGTGGTCTGACAGGGTATGACCGTGTTCTGTTCCTCTGACTTCACCTCCTAGTGGTCTGACAGGGTATGACCGTGTTCTGTGTTCCTCTGACTTCACCTCCTAGTGGTCTGACAGGGTATGACCGTGTTCTGTTCCTCTGACTTCACCTCCTAGTGGTCTGACAGGGTATGACCATGTTCTGTGTTCCTCTGACTTCACCTCCTAGTGGTCTGACAGGGTATGACCGTGTTCTGTTCCTCTGACTTCACCTCCTAGTGGTCTGACAGGGTATGACCATGTTCTGTGTTCCTCTGACTTCACCTCCTAGTGGTCTGACAGGGTATGACCGTGTTCTGTGTTCCTCTGACTTCACCTCCTAGTGGTCTGACAGGGTATGACCGTGTTCTGTTCCTCTGACTTCACCTCCTAGTGGTCTGACAGGGTATGACCGTGTTGTGTTCCTCTGACTTCACCTCCTAGTGGTCTGACAGGGTATGACCGTGTTCTGTTCCTCTGACTTCACCTCCTAGTGGTCTGACAGGGTATGACCGTGTTCTGTTCCTCTGACTTCACCTCCTAGTGGTCTGACAGGGTATGACCGTGTTGTGTTCCTCTGACTTCACCTCCTAGTGGTCTGACAGGGTATGACCGTGTTCTGTTCCTCTGACTTCACCTCCTAGTGGTCTGACAGGGTATGACCATGTTCTGTGTTCCTCTGACTTCACCTCCTAGTGGTCTGACAGGGTATGACCGTGTTCTGTTCCTCTGACTTCACCTCCTAGTGGTCTGACAGGGTATGACCATGTTCTGTGTTCCTCTGACTTCACCTCCTAGTGGTCTGACAGGGTATGACCGTGTTCTGTGTTCCTCTGACTTCACCTCCTAGTGGTCTGACAGGGTATGACTGTGTTCTGTGTTCCTCTGACTTCACCTCCTAGTGGTCTGACAGGGTATGACCGTGTTCTGTGTTCCTGTGTTCTGTGTGGTGGAAAAAGTACTCAAATTCTTTACTTAAGTAAAAGTACCAATACTGCAATATAAAAAGACTCTGTTACAAGTAAAAGTCCAGAATTAACAATTTACTTGAGTAAAAGTACAAAAGTATTGGCATCAAAATGTACTTAAAGTACCAAAAGTAAAAGTACTAAATATTTGAAAATAGCAGATCTACAAGCTCACAACGCGTCGCGATGCGACGCGTTGTGGATCTGCTATTTTCAAATAGCCTATAGGTATAAAATAGGGCTGAAGTGGTTAATGTATGTTTCATTATATCATAATTTATATCTGAAAAGTAACTAGTAACTAAAGTTTTCAAATAATTGTAGTGGAGTAAAAGTACAATATTTGCCTCTGAGATGTAGTGGATTAGAAGTAAAAGTATTGGAAATTGGAAATACTCAAGTAAAGTAGAAATACTTCTAAATTGTACTTAAGTACAGTACTTAAGTAAATGTACTTAGTTACTTTCCACCACTGAAAGAAAAAGATGAATGTTTGGGTTGGATCAGGATGAGACATTTAGAGGACACTGTAGGTGCGTTCGGAAATTGCGCACCGGAGCACACTCGCCTATTAGTTTGTATTGGCCAGTGCGCTCAGTGCTGTATTTTCGAACGCACCCTATAGGTTCACGGGTTGGAATTAGAGTAAAACAGGTTGAGCGCCGGTGTCACGCACCGATAAATAGGTGATCTACAAGCTCACAACGCGTTGTGAGCTTGTAGATCACCTATTTATCGGTTAAAAATAACATAGTTTTAGTCGACAAAATACACACTGACCTAAAGGTTAGTCATTGATTGACTGAATACTGTATTAGTCAGAGATGTAAACGGCTTGTGGTTCAGTCAGAGTCAGTCACTTAGGCTATGAGGGGACTTGGGGACTTTCCATTGTGGTCCTATGTATTCAATTAATCAACATGGCATAAAATAACACCAACATACAATCACATCAACACATATGAAACACCATTTGGTACAGAGTGGAGAACAAGTGAGAACATAGACCGAAAGCAGTGGATGCCACCTCCTTTCTATGAGGAGAAGCGAGTTCACCTCCTTTCTATGAGGAGGAGTGAGTTCACCTCCTTTCTATGAGGAGAAGTGAGTTCACCTCCTTTCTATGAAGAGGAGTGAGTTCACCTCCTTTCTATGAGGAGAAGTGAGTTCACCTCCTTTCTATGAGAAGGAGTGAGTTCACCTCCTTTCTATGAGGAGGAGTGAGTTCACCTCCTTTCTATGAGGAGGAGTGAGTTCACTTCCTTTCTATGAGGAGGAGTGAGTTCACCTCCTTTCTATGAGGAGAAGTGAGTTCACCTCCTTTCTATGATGAGGAGTGAGTTCACCTCCTTTCTATGAGGAGGAGTGAGTTCACCTCCTTTCTATGAGGAGGAGTGAGTTCACCTCCTTTCTATGAGGAGGAGTGAATTCACCTCCTTTCTATGAGGAGGAGTGAGTTCACCTCCTCTCTATGAGGAGAAGTGAGTTCACCTCCTTTCTATGAGGAGAAGTGAGGTCACCTCCTTTCTATGAGGAGAAGTGAGTTCACCTCCTTTCTATGAGGAGAAGTGAGTTCACCTCCTTTCTATGAGGAGAAGTGAGTTCACCTCCTTTCTCTGAGGAGAAGTGAGTTCACCTCCTTTCTATGAGGAGAAGTGAGTTCACCTCCTTTCTATGAGGAGGAGTGAGTTCACCTCCTTTCTATGAGGAGAAGCGAGTTCACCTCCTTTCTATGAGGAGAAGTGAGTTCACCTCCTTTCTATGAGGAGGAGTGAGTTCACCTCCTTTCTATGAGGAGGAGTGAGTTCACCTCCTTTCTATGAGGAGAAGCGAGTTCACCTCCTTTCTATGAGGAGAAGTGAGTTCACCTCCTTTCTATGAGGAGAAGTGAGTTCACCTCCTTTCTATGAGGAGAAGTGAGTTCACCTCCTTTCTATGAGGAGAAGTGAGTTCACCTCCTGATGGATTTCCAGGCCTGTTTTGAAGGAGGCTGGTGATCCACATGTTAAAGGGATCCATCGTGTGTGTGTGTGTGTGTGTGTGTGTGTGTGTGTGTGTGTGTGTGTGTGTGTGTGTGTGTGTGTGTGTGTGTGTGTGTGTGTGTGTGTGTGTGTGTGTGTGTGTGTGTGTGTGTGTGTGTGTGTGTGTGTGTGTGTGTGTGTAGGCCTACAGACGCTGGGTGCAGGAGAAGAGGGGAGGGGTTGAAGAGCCTCTACTTCCTGGACTAGGATTCAACAACAACCAGCTGTTCTTCCTCAGCTACGCCCACGTGAGTACACACACACACTTAAAGGACGACTTCACCACTTTTCAACATATCTTCATATAATAGGTCCTCACTAATGCTCATGATAAAATGATACCATTTTTTCCTACTTGGCCTGTGTCTCATAGGAGGGCTGTGGACAGTCCAGAAACCTGTCTACCAGTGACATCATCGTTAGGCAGGATTTTTTTTTCCAAAAAGATTTTAAAAAAATGTATTCTGATTTTTATTAAGGCGAGAACAATGGGATCTATTATTGCATTGCAACTTTCCAGGAATACAAAGCCGGCAGTTTCTATTAGCCTGGATTCCCCCATCGATGATGTCACTGGTAGACGGGTTTCTGAACTGTCTACAGCCCTCCTCTAAGACACAAACTGATTTGAAAAAAATTGTACCATTTTATCATGAGCATTAGGGAGGACCAATTATATGAAGATATGTTGAAAAGTGGTGAAGTCGTCCTTTAACACATTGACTGCCAGAGATTAAACCAGGAGACCTGGTTCTGCCAGACCCAGAATAAATTCCAGTACTTTATAAGATCAGAGTACTGCTGTACATCACGCCGGACTTCACATGACGCGTCAGCTTGTGTCCCTTTTATGCCCATATATGGAGAAGAAAGGGACACAGACCGAGGTCCCTTTTATGCCCATGTATGTAGGCTGTCTGTCCCTTTTATACAGCCGGTCCTTTTCGCCTCATGTATGGACGAAAAAGACCGGCTGTGCAACGGCAAACGGTGCAGATTCTCATGTGTAGGCCCGACCCGCTGGGTCTGGCAAACCCTCTGGGTCTGTTTTTTTGGGCGGGTGATTGGCTACATTAGTACACCCGTTGCTGTACTGTGATTGGCTGACTCTATTGCAGTGGCGTGCACAGGCATTTTGAGGGGCAGGTGCTCAAGTAAATTATACTTCTTTTTGTTTACTTGGTCTGCTCTTTTTTCCCTGTACACCTATACCTCTTTGCCAAAAATAGCCGATCTACAAGCTCACAACGCCTCGCGCTGCGAGGCGTTGTGAGCTTGTAGATCTGCTATTTTTGGCTAAAGTTCTCCTCAGAAAAGGGATGCTAGGTTTCGAGTGGTTATGGTAAAAAGAAAAATCATATCACATAAAGATTTGGCGGACCCCCTGTAGTAACTTTGAGGACCCCCTAGGGGTCCCGGACCCCCTGTTGAAGACCCCTGTAAAAAATAAAAAAAAACTTTTTTTTTCTTCCTTTTTTTCAAAAGGGCCCTTCTGGTCAAGAGGGCAAAGGGCAGGTGCTCTAGCACCACCTAGAGTCTATCTGTGCACGTCCCTGGTCTATTGGCTGACTCTATTCAGCACTGTGATTGGCTATAGCGAGACACATGATGAAATTAATAACCTATAAATGGGACTATGCACTTAAAAAAAAAAAAAAAATTTAAGTGAGCTTCCATCACTGTGATGACAACACCGCCCACTTCACACTGGGTGTGATTTTTTATTATCCTCATGCCAGCGTTTAATCAACAAGAACGTGCGCTTAGCGCGCGTTCTTGTTGACCGTGTCTCTCTAAAATGGGGCGGGTTTGTTAATTTTCTGGGGGGTTAATTCGTTATTTCGGTTAAAAAAAATGTACTTCATGAAGTGTAGATGTCAGAGGTAATTGTGTCTTTCTATTTAAGGGAAAACCAAGGTTACTCAAATGAAAATTTGAAGATCTCCATGACACATATCATTTAAACAAAAATAAGCTCTTTATTTAGGAATAAGGAAGGTATACAAGGGGTCGTGAGGTGCGGGGGGACTGGACTTATTTAAAAAAAAGAAACATTTTTTTGGGGGCTGGACTGAATAGTGAGGGGACACAGTGTCCTTTAATTAAACTGTGATACTGTGGTGTGTGCAGGTCAGGTGTAACTCCTACAGGCCAGAAGCAGCCAGGGACCAGATCCAGAGTGGAGCCCACAGTCCACCCAAGTACAGGTGAGTACACACACACACACACACACACACACACACACGCACACGCACAGACGCACACACACGCGCGCACACACACACACGCATTTGATTGCTGCTTTATGTAAATCCAGGTAAACGGTTAACGATGAAAGACTCACATATTTTCATGTCTTAACACATATGGACGTAATATTACGTCATCGTGGTGTTTTCAGTGATTGCACTAGAGGGCGCTCTTCGCCAACTTATGAATGATGCCCTGACCTCCAGTGAAGAATACACCCGGAGATGACGTCATGTAAAACATTTTCATCCCGTCCGCTACAACGTTATCAGATTTATAACTAGACTAGAAAATGTGCTCCTCGGAGCACAGGTCTCCGCCAGTACTGTTCCTGATTAATCCTGTCTTAAGTGTTACTTGATTAATCCTGTCTTAAGTGTTACTCCGCCATTTCTCAGCCATTTCGTGATTACTCCTGTCTTACCTCACTTTGAAAGAGACTAAGACTCTTTCAAAGTGACACATCTATTTATAGGCCGCTATACGTCATGCGCCTCACTAGCCAATCAGAGCACACTCTTACAACGTATTGTCACGTGAGGCTTGACCAATGTTAGCTTGGCCGAGGGGGGGGACGGAAAGTGAAAACATAGTCTCCTGGCGGAGACAAAAATGTGCTCCTCGGAGCACAAGTCTCCGCCAGCAAATATTGGAAATTATTCCAAGATTGGAACTTTGATGATAGGCGTTGCGCCTTTGCTTCTTCATCAGTTTGCAGACAATGATTAGCTTCTTCAGTTTGCATAATAAGAGTTAGTTGCACTGTGTCATCAACTGTGACTGGAAAGTACTGTTCTTGATTAATCCTGTCTAAGCTATTTATATTACGTATTGTGATGACACCAGTGTGTCTACAAAATGTATTGCTCCGCCATTTCTCAGCCATTTCGTGATTATTCCTGTCTTACCTCACTTGACTCTTTCAAAGTGACACATCTATTTATAGGCCGCTATACGTCATGCGTCTCACTAGCCAATCAGAGCACACTCTTTATTGTCACGTGTCACGTGAGGCTTGACCAATGTTAGCTTGGCCGAGGGGGGGGGGCGGGGGGGGGACGGAAAGTGAAAACCATAGACTGTAAAAAAGAATGGACAAAGCCACTCCCCTGCTTTCTACAGAACGAAAATGAAGCCGATAGTTCAGGAACATGCATTCCTCCATCGTTAATATATACAGTTGGCCACGTCCGGAACTCAAACGCTATTGGTTGAGACCAGACACGTGACCAGCGAACCGGAAAACACCCCCAAAAATGCTATTGGTTGGGTAGCTTGTCAATCAAGAGCGGGGGCGGGGAATGAATGCTATTGGTTGTGTAGGTTGTCAATCAAATCATCCCGCCCCTCCTGGAGCATAGCCTACTTTATCGTCAATTTGAGAATAAATGGGACCATAATTTAGCAAAACGCATATCATGATGATTGAAAGGAGACTTTAAACTAGCAACTGGAAGCATATAGAATTTATGACATTTTTTATTACGGTAAGAAAATCTAGTCTAAAGTTTGTCAAAAACCCATTCACTTGCTAAAATAAATTCTTTCTGACACTTCAGGTCGGCGCAGGGTAAAACAGCGCCACTCTGGCCATTCATAAGCTTCCGTGTTGGCCTCATCGTAAATATCCAAGCCTTGCCCCTTGGTGAAAACATAGTCTCCTGGCGGAGACAATAATACTTTTATCTCCATAACTACACGGACGAGCGATGTTACAATGTTTGTTTTCTTCCGGTGGAAAGAAGAGAGACATGGTTTGTTTACGTCCGGGTTGATGTTGTTTGTTCTGTAGATCACTGGTTTTCCGTTCGTATTGTATACCGTGTGAAAAAAACGTGACTTTCCCTATTCTGGCCGAAAATGACCGGGGGGAACAAAAATGTGACCCGGAAACGGAATCTTTGCTATGCATCCTGCTCCCGGGTAAGTGGAAAACGAAAGTGCTGATGAAAAATAAACAGAATAGCGCGATCACAGTAAAAAGTAAAAACTCGGGATTTCTCGTGCTGGCAGGGAGGGTATTAACCCATTGAGACCTGAATCCGATTCTACACGTCTCCTAAATCTCAACAGTTTTCTGAAAAACGTATGTTTCTATGTCAGTGGTGCTCAATCTTTTTCATGTCAAGGACCCCCAAAATGATTTGCTCAAATCTAAAAAGGACAGTTCCAGGTCTTAATGGGTTAAAAAAAAAAAAACTTGGGGTATCTCGGGGCGTGGCACTGAGAGAGTTAATATCGGTACTACCGATGTGCCGGTTCACTTTAAAAACAAACGGTTCTCTTTTCGGTACTCTTGAACGCATCTCGAAAGAACAACGAGCGAGCGGAAACCGGTCAACGAGGCAACCTGAACGCACCATCACACTTTTAGTGTTTATTTCTGGCGGAAGCACGGTGAAACCCTCCATTACCAAACCATCAGACATCAGAGGATCCATCAAAGTAAAGATAAATATTCTGTGACGACTTTGAAAAGGTAAGAAAATCGAAACGTCTCTCTGGCACTGGGTGATTCATTTATTTATTCTTTTATTCAGAATTTCCAGAGTTTTTTGTGCAGGTGTGTAAAATCCTACCAAACATTAACCCTTGAAGCCCTGAAGAAGCATCTGTGTCACTTTTTGATTTGAGCTAAAAAGCATTATTTTACACTTTGGGCTATTCAAAAATAGCAGATCTACAAGCTCGTAGCGCGGCACCGAGTGCCGCGCTATGAGCTTGTAGATCTGCTATTTTTGAAAAATCGTGAAAATGTGTGCAAATCTTTTAACACATCGGGTGCCAAACACGGTCTGAACCGTGTGTTTACATAGTGGCGGTTCCGAAGCTTCGGTGCCGTTCACGGTCTGAACCGTGATTTCAGTCTTTTTGTTTTTTTCGTTTTTCTCCGCGCGGGCGGGGCTAGAGCAGCTCTGGGAGCACCCATTGTAATCCTGCGAAGGAAGTGCCAGATCGCTCACCGGAAACACTTTTTTTTTTCCCCATCCGCTTCCTGTCTATTTCCTACTTTGATACGCCTATATCTCCGAATCTGTTTCCTGTGGGGAAAAACGGTCATGCGCGATCCCCCCCCGTTGTAACCCGCGAGTGGAATGTTATGGTTCCAGCCTGTAGCCAGGCTCATGGCACAACATGAATCGAGGCTTTTTTTTGCATGGATTTGCTTGTAACGCACGCGGACATTGTAAACAGCAAAGCGCAGTCAATGGGGAGAATGCTGGCACCCACGGTAAGTTGTTAGGAAAAAATGCTGGCACCCGATGTGTTAATATATGTATATTGTTTTAAAGCGAAAAAATTTAACTTGAATCTTTGCTTCCGGGGGTCCCTGAAACATATATGTTTTAGATGGGGGTCCGTGGCTAAATACATGTCATTTTGGGGGTCCTTGACATGGAAAAAAGAACCACTGATATTATGGCGACATAAGTTTTTTCAAAAAAACTGTTAAATCCCCCAGAAGAAAATATTTGAGTTACAAATGTTCGCTTTTGAAACTCAAATCTCAAGATTTGCAAAAAAAAATAACGATATTTCTAAAATAGCAGATCTACAAGCTCGTAGCGCGGCACTCTGTGCCGCGCTATGAGCTTGTATATCTGCTATTTTAGAAATATCCAAAGAGTAAAAAAATGCTTTTTTTCTCAAATCAAAAAGTGACACAGATGCTTCTTCAGGGCTTAAAGGGTTAAAACATCCCCTATCTACGGCCCCCTTGCCAGAGAAGACAGTGATTTGACTGATACCTTTGAACAATCATGGAATATTCTATGTGACGTCCCTCCTCACGGAGATGGGGCTCATTACACACACGGGGGTCCGCTAGAATCGGAGAAAGAAAAATTGTCCCCTCGCTATCCTCCATTCCAGAGCTATGGCCGTTTGAATGTGGCTTGTTTTTTTAAAAACACTTAGAAAACTATAAAATGAGCACAAGCCTCCGCCAGCAGACCCACATTGGTGAGGATTTTTGGTAAGGAATTTATTCCAACATCGTCACCTTACTAAACTAAATGGCCTAAGTCATTTTTTAAAGTTTTTCAGGAAAAATAAAAAACTGATCCAGAACAAAACTATATGATATTTCTTAATCATTTCACCCAAAATGTTTATAACAAATTATGACTATTTAAATAGAAATAACACTGTCTGTCAGTTATGTAACATAAGAGATTTAAATAGGTTTAAATAGGATTAAATCTGACTTAGGCCAAAATAAAAAGCAAAACAAATTACAAAATGGCCTAAATCAGTAAATAATTTGGCTTAAGTCACAAAACCATGTGACTTAGGCCAAACAAAAGGCCTATTTTGTCCTAAGTCACACTATAGGGTGTTAAGCCTTTATACTAAAAGGAGAGTGAACAGCATGATCCTTTTCAATTAGGAGATTCAATAAGGCTATTTTACTAGAGGTAACAGTGTCATGAGGAGCTGACTTATAGGCAAACATAGCATTTTCCTCAAAAAATGACTTAGGCCATTAGTTTAGCAAGGTGACGACATATTGTCACGTGTCACGGGACGCTTGACCCAATGTTAGCTTGGTGGAACCAAAGGAAATCAAACGGAAACATTCTCTCCACACCATGCCTTCGGCCTGGCGGAGACAACAACAGAAATGCGATGCAAATAGACTATCTGTGAATGCTTTAACATGGGCATGAGCTTTCTTTTTGTTTTGGTCACGTGATTTCTGGGTGTACTCTTCTTCGGTGGTGCTTGGTATGGATCATTCACTGGCTGACATTTGCCATTTTTTGACGTTTATAAATGTCTTTGGCAGGCAACGTATTGATAAATGATGCCTTAATTTCGATTCTCTTCAGTATATTCATTGCAGAGATATGACACACACACGCACGCACGCACGCACGCACGCACGCACGCACGCACGCACGCACGCACGCACGCACGCACACACACACACACACACACACACACACACACACACACACACACACACACACACACACACAGTGGTGGAAAGTAACTAAGTGCATTTACTTAAGTACTGTACTTAAGTACAATTTTGAGGTATTTGTACTTTACTTGAGTATTTCCAATTTCCAATACTTTTACTTCTACTCCACTACATCTCAGAGGCAAATATTGTACTTTTACTCCACTACATCTGTTTGAAAACTTTAGTTACTAGTTACTTTTCAGATATATACTATGATATAATGAAACACACATTAACCACTTTAACCCTATTTTATACACAGGCTATTTGAAAATAGCAGATCTACAAGCTCACAACGCGTCGACGCGTTGTGAGCTTGTGGATCTGCTATTTTCAAATATTTAGTACTTTTACTTTTGGTACTTTAAGTACATTTTAAGTACTTTTGCACTTTTACTCAAGTGAATTTTGAATTCTGGACTTTTACTTGTAACAGAGTATTTTTATATTGCAGTATTGGTACTTTTACTTAAGTAAAGAATTTGAGTACTTTTTCCACCACTGCACACGCACACACAAACACACACACACACACACACACACACACACACACACACACACACACACACACACACACACACACACACACACACACACACACACACACACACACACACACACACACACACACACACACACACACACACACACACATTGACCCTCTTACTGTCTCCCCTCACAGAGTGGTCGGGGCGATGAGCAATTATGAAGAGTTCCGCAAAGCGTTCGACTGTCCTGCTTCATCGCTCATGAACAGAGGAGACAAGTCCTGCCGGGTCTGGTAGACCCAATGGACCCCCCATGGACCCCCCATCCTGACCACACAGCTGTCAGGACCCCCCATCCAGCCCCCAGCCCACTGCCATCATGGAGGGATGGAGTCTGTACTGTATATAGTTCTGCTTAACGCTATAGAGCAGTGGTTTTCAACCTTTTTCATGCCAAGGACCCCTAAATTGATATACATTTGGCCGCGGACCCCCATTTGAAAATGTTTTATGCCAGGGACCCCCCAGAAGCAAAGATATCAGTTAATTTTCGCTTTAAAAAATATATAAATGATCAAAGAGATATGCACAGTTTTTCAAGGTTTTTCAAAAATAGCAGATCTACAAGCTCATAGCGCGGCACTCGGTGCCGCGCTATGAGCTTGTAGATCTGCTATTTTTGAATAGCCTAAGCTAAGTGGTTAAAAATGATTGTGACGCTATTAACTTAATTTTGCTGGGGACCCCCTGGTACTCTCTCAAGGACCACTGGTTGTCCCCGGACCACTGGTTGAAAACCACTGCTATAGGGCATAGCAGTGGCATTTTCTGGTTCCGCTTCAAAATAGTCAATGCATTTTTCCCCATTGATGTTTCCAAAAATATTTATATCAATTAATTTAAGCCTAGAATCAAGCCATCCAGGCTCCTGGTGAATCATGACCATAACACGTTTGATTCTGTGAAAAAAACGTTTTTGAAAACGGCAAAACAAAGGGTATTTATTAAATATAGTATATCATATAATTAAATATAAAATAAAACAAAATCACATAAATAAATGTTAAATGATATAATCCCCCAGAAGCAATAAAGATTTGAGTTCAAATTTTCGCTTTTCTAACTCAAATCTCAAGATTTGCAAAAAAAATAACTATTTTTCAAAAATAGCAGATCTACAAGCTCATAGCGCGGCACTCGGTGCCGCGCTATGAGCTTGTATATCTGCTATTTTTGAATAGCCAAAGTCTAAAATCTGTAAAGTCTAAAAATGCGACACAGACGTGTACCAGGTCTTAAAGGGTTAATGTTACATTTTCTCCAGAAACAGACTGTATCAAATATAAGTGACTGACTATCATAAACGATACAGAACCTCATCCCTGACAATATCACAGAGACAGTTTGTTTATTTTTGAACCACAATTCTTATACGAGACGATTCTAAGATGACCCAATGTTATTCTCCATAGAGACATGACTTTACGACCCAGGGGATGGACGAGTGACGTCAGGACTTCTGTTACTCTAAAGCAGTGGTTTTCAACCAGTGGTCCGGGGACCACCAGTGGTCCTTGGAGGGAGTACCAGGGGGTCCCCAGCTAAATGAGTTAACATAGTGTCACAGTCATTTTTAACCACTTAAGCTTTTGCTATTCAAAAATGGCAGATATACAAGCTCGTAGCGCGGCACCGAGTGCCGCGCTACGAGCTTGTAGATCTGCTATTTTTTGAAAAATCTTGAAAAAGTGTGCATATCTTTGAATATTCATATTTTTTTAAAGCGAAAATTAACTGATATCTTTGCTTCTGGGGGATCCCTGGGTCTGCGGCAAAATGTATATCAATTTAGGGGTCCTTGGCATGAAAAAGGTTGAAAACCACTGCTCTATTAGTTTAGACATGGGGGGTAAGAGATAAGATAAGGCCCCAAGTCTCAAGTCTGTTTTTAAAATGAATGTTGGTGACATACTTTCACTTTCTATATAACTCAATGTATTGTTTGTACTGTTGTTTTCTCAGAGTGGGCCCTTGACCTAAAGCAGTGGTTCTCAAACTTTATCATGCCAAGGACCCCCCAATTGACACTCATTAGCCCGCGGACCCCCATTTGAAAATATATGCCAGGGACCCCCATAAGAGAAGATTTTGTTTACGGCTCTAGCATTGATTCTCAACCATTTTAATTTCAAGGACCCCCCCAGTTTGACATGCATTAGAGGCTACGGACCCCCATTTAATGGCATTTCTATCTCTGGGACCCCAATTCATATTGTAAAATCAATGTTAATGTAACTCTGAGAGTGTACAAATG
>NC_139959.1:44559257-44561757 GCF_963454915.1 Gymnoscopelus microlampas | reverse complement strand
CCTTCTGAGAGCTTCCTGAGATAAAGATAATAGACTTCAGATGGAGAGAGGAGAGGCAGGGCTGCTGGTGTCCTGGTTACTGTATGTTTCTACTGTCATCCTTTACTTCTGTAACAACTAATCTGATATAGCCGTCGCAGAAAGACCTCCCCCCCACACACGCACGCACGTACACACACACACACGCACACGCACACGCACACGCACACGCACACGCACACACACATGCACATACTGTTCTCTGCCCCCCCCCCCCCCCCCCCTCCCCCGGCCTGGTCTGGTCTATATGCCATGTCATCCAAATGACATTTAGACATTAGGATCTCTGTTGACCTGAGAGCTCCCCGGAGCCGGAACAGATGATGATGATGATGATGATGATGATGATGATGATGATGATGCACACAGAAAACCGTTCATAAGAACTAGTTATTTGCCGTGAATGTGAGCGAATCCGTTCACTTCCTGACGCTGTTACTTTCATGATGATATTCATGGAAATGGATACTCATGTGATTCTACTGACTTAGGCTGCTCTGTATAAAATACTGCATTTGTGGAAACAAATATTGACTGACTTCACATCATTGTCGTGAACGTGAACAAAATTTTTTTTTCCACCACTACCACGTAGAGTGTCACTGCCAACCCCCATCGTTGGGTGTCACTGCCAACCCCCAACGTAGACGACCTTTGTGCGGTTCCTCATCCGATGCACATGGAGGAACCAACTGCTTCCTCTCACCTCACAGCCAGGAAGGTCTTCCAGAGAGGAGGTTCACACTGAGTGTGAGAGGAGGTCCTATCCCTCGCCGTTGTAAGCTTGTAGATTTGCTATTTTCAAATAGCTGATATATATGTTAAAGTGCTGATGTGGCCCATTCTTACTGAATCTTTGTGAATCATGTTTTAATTGTGGAGTCATGTCATTGCATGCATGCAGTGAGAGGAGGTCCTATCCCTCGCCCCCCCCCCCCCCCCCCCAACTCCCCCTGGAGGAGGCCCTCCCCTTTGAGGAGATGGTCCTACCCCCCCCCCCCCCCCCCCCCTCTCTCCCTTAGAGGAGGAGGAGGAGGATCTGCTGCAGCAGAGGATAGATGGTAAATAAATAATGAGAGAGCGATGAGAAATATAAATGAAAAAGGACATGGTCTTTATTAATGGATGGGCTCCACCAAAACAGATGGCTGGAGGGGAGGGGTGGGGGTTGTGTGTTAGTGTGGGGGAGAGGGGGGGGGGCGTGTGTGTGTGTGTGTGTGGGGGGCTTTGTTGGCGTAGTGACTCATCATGTCACATAGGAGGACAAAGGAATGAAACATACTCTACAGCATTAAAACGTAAACCAACGTGTGTAAAAACGTCTACATGAACACAGGTTGTACCTGAACACCTACAGCTCTCTGCAGTCACATGCATGGCCTTAGCAACATTAGCGCTACCAAGAGGATTCTGTATGACTTACTGATGGATTCTAGCCTAGGAGCCAAATAAAAAATAACTCTAATTGGGGGGGGGGGGGCACGGTGGCACAGTCGGTAGCGCTGATGGGAATGATGTACAAAAAACGAATTTCACCCACTTTTTTTGCCAGAACCAAGGGGTCGGCCTACATGAGGCCTTGTCCCCCTTTCGTCCATAAATGGGCATAAAAGTATGTCCACTTTTTGTCCCCCTTTCGTCCATACATGGGCATAAAAGGGAATTTATTCTGGGTCTGGCAGAACCAGGTTTCCTGGTCTTGTCACCTTGTAAACCTGTGATGTGACAATAAACCTGATTCTGATTTTGTCACCTCACAGCTAGAAGGTACTGGGTTCGATTCCCACCGGGGACCTGGGGGGGGGGGTGTCCTCTCCTCCGCGTCGTGAGCAGGGACATTTTAAAGTGCGTTATGATGCATGGAATCCAGGGGAAAAAATGTTGTTGATGGTAAGACATACGGTTCCAAAGTTATACAGTTACAGGCCAAGAAGTGAATCATCCTGTTTTTTTTTTATTATATTTTTTATTAGATTTAATGTTGTTTTGGCCCCAATAGGCTAGAATCCATCAGCAGGTCCTAAAAAATCCTCATGAAAAAAAGAGTCTCTTTTATCAGCTTTATTATGAAGTCACTGGATTACTGACGGCCTGGACATTATGGGGTGTTATTGTCTTTCTATACCTGTTCGTGTGTGTGTGTGTGTGTGTGTGTGTGTGTGTGTGTGTGTGTGTGTGTGTGTGTGTGTGTGTGTGTGTGTGTGTGTGTGTGTGTGTGTGTGTGTGTGTGTGTGTGTGTGTGTGTGTGTGTGTGTGTGTGTGTGTGTGTGTGTGTGTGTGTGTGTGTGTGTGAGACCCCAGGAGGACGGTACCCTCTCCTCTCCCTTCAAAGGTGCAGAAAATAGCCTGACATGGAAGACACCATTACTCTCTTTCTCTTTCTCTCTCACTTTCTCTCTCTCTCTCTCTCTCTCTCTCTCTCTCTCTCTCTCTCTCTCTCTCTCTCTCTCTCTCTCTCTCT
>NC_139959.1:44529257-44556757 GCF_963454915.1 Gymnoscopelus microlampas | reverse complement strand
TGCAAAGTAACTAGTAGCTAAAGTTTCAAATAATTGTAATTGAGTAAAAAGTACAATATTTGCCTCTGAGATGTAGTGGAGTAGAAGTTAAAAAATACTGATAATTGGAAATACTCCAGCGAAGTAAAAAAAATACCTAAAAATTCTACTTATAAGTTCAGTACTTGAGTAAATGTACTTAGTTACTTTACACCACTGGACCCTGCATTGTAAAGGCGGGGCAGCTGTTGCACACACGGGGAGAGAGAGAGAGGAGAGAGAGAGAGAGAGAGAGAGGAGGAGGAGGGAGCAGATCAACCTGCTCCGGTTGGATTGAATAGCCGGCAACAACGATCGTGTCTCCTCCGTGTTCAGAACCACAGACAGCTCCTCCCGTTTTGTAGTTCAGAACCGCGGACAGCTCCTCCCGTTTTGTAGTTCAGAACCGTGGACAGCTCCGTTTTGTAATTCAGAACCACGGACAGCTCCGTTTCGTAGTTCAGAACCGCGGACAGCTCCGCTTTGTAGTTCAGGACCACGGACAGCTCCGCGGAGCTTAATTTTCATCGTCAGCACTATGGTCACTATGGACAGCTCCGCTGTTTGAACTGAAACCACCGAGGATTTTAAACCTGGAGGACTCTCTCCTAAAGGACTGTAAGGACTACTGTAGGACTACTGTAGGACTACTGTAGGACTACTGTAGGAGATCTACATCTATACGAAGACACTCTAGCGACCTGATGCTGTAGGAGGACATGGAGACATCGTGACATTAAGAGGAGACATCATCATCATCATCATCATCATCAAGGATGTAATGATTCACATTATAATAAGAGCTGCCGGTGTTGATGCTGTTGATTCAGCCTGGAGAGAGAGAGAGACACACAGAGAGAGAGACAGGGAGAGAGAGAGTCACACCCACCGTCCTCTGTCAGTCTGGAGGTATTTATGGAGCTTATAGACCTATACTGTAACACTGTGTAGGATACTCTACTGTAACGTAGGATACCGTTGCGTTACCGTAACGGAACCGCTCTATACCTGGATTATAAACAGATTACTGGCTGCGTGCCGTTTAGGAGGAGCTTTATATGTAAAAAAAAAAAAAAAAAACCCTGCATATATTATTAACCCATTTAGACCCGGAACGCATCTGTGTCACTTTAGGTTTCTTTGGGCTATTAAAAAATAGCAGATATACAAGCTCGTAGCGCGGCACCGAGTGCCGCGCTATGAGCTTGTAGATCTGCTATTTTTGAAAAAAACGTGACATTTTATTTTAAAAATATTTTTTCCGATTTTTTTTTTTAGGATTTAGATTTTTTTAGACGCGGCCTCAGGTCTTAACGGGTTAATATGATTATGATGATGATTCCAGGGCGTGTGTTGTAACTGTTAGAGTTTAGAGCTCTGTGCTTTTTCTAAGAGCTCTGAGAGAGAGAGACGCACGCCGCGGGGCTCTCTCTGTATATTCTATCTATAGATCTAAATTAGATCAGATCAGATCTGTGTAACGACGTTGATGCGCAGCAGCTGATCCTCTCCGGATGAGTGACGCGCGTGAGGACCAACCGCCGCCGCGGGGGGGAGAGCCGCGGGGAGCGCCGGCCTCGCCGGCTGTGAGCGAGAGAGAGAGAGACCACCAGACTTGACCACCTGCCCCCCCCCCCCGCCGGGAGAGAGAGACAGAGAGAGACAGAGAGAGAGAGAGAGAGAGAGAGAGAGAGAGAGTCAGCTTTGCTCCCCGATGCGGCCAGCTGCGCTGCCTCCCTGCATGGTCTGTGTACCGTCCGCTTCTCCTCCGGTGGTGGTGGGGCTCGGTGGGAGACGCTCGCCGTCGTCGACGAGCGGCGGCGGACGACGACGACCGGGCGGCGGCAGCAGCCGCCCGCCACTAGGAGTCGGAGGAGCAGCAGGAGCAGGAGAAGCAGGAGGAGCGACGGCAGCGGCAGCGGCAGGAGCGGGATCGGCAGCGGGGCGACACCGCCATGCTGCGCCAGGTGTTGCACGCCGGCCTGCGCGGCTCCTTCCGCTCGCTGGGCCGCTTCGTGGCGGCGCACCCCGTCTTCTTCGCGTCGGGGCCCGTGCTCCTCTCCGTGCTGCTGGGCGCCTCCTTCAGCGCTACCGCGTGGAGGAGGGCGTGGAGGCGCTGACGGCGCCCCGGCACAGCTGGCCAAGATCGAGGGCAACCTGGTGGACTCGCTGTTCCCCGTCAACCGCTCCAAGCACGCCCTCTACTCAGCCTGCAGACGCCGGGACGCTACGGCCGGGTCATCGTCACGGGCAGGAAGGGCAGCGTGCTGGACCCCCAGCACCAGGATACCTATACTGAAGGTACTGACACACACATGTACCCCCCAGCACCAGGATACTATACTGAAGGTACTGACACACACATGTACCCCAGCACCAGGATACTATACTGAAGGTACTAACACACACATGTACCCCCCAGCACCAGGATACTATACTGAAGGTATACACACTATACCAGTGGTGTCCAAACTTTTTCAAAGGGGGCCATATTAGAAAATATGAAAACACCCAAAGGGCAGCTTCGCGCGCGTGCAAGCTGGCCCTTGGGTGTTTTCATATTTTTTTTGCGTCCCGGACCCGTGCGCGCACGAAAACTTTTGGTTATAGGCGGATTTGGGGGCGGATTTTGGGTGGATTTGGGGCGGAAATTAGCGGTTTTCAGGCGTTTTTTGGGCGTTTTATTGTTACTTTATTTCGGTTTTAGGGTTAAGGTTAGACTAGAGAAGGTGCTGCCATCCTGAGGCGAAGAAAGAAAATTCAACTTTCAGTTTTATAAATCTTTTTATTTTTTTTAGGGTGTAATTTACGTGTGTAATTACGTGTGTAATTTTTCTGCGTGGTGTGGTGTGTGCGTGCGTGCGTGCTGCGTGTGTGCGCGCGCAGTACTCACATTTCTTACTTAAGTAAAATTATCAATATCACAATGTGGAAATACTCTGTTACAACAAGCAAAAGTCCGGTATTCAACATTTACTTGAGTAAAAGTACAAAAGTAATTGGCATCAACATACTTGAATTACCAACAGTAAAAGTAGGCTACTCATTATGCAGAATGTCCCATTTCAAGCTTTAAAAATGTATTAATATCCTTTTGTGCGTGTGTGTGTGTGTGTGTGTGTGTGTGTGTGTGTGTGTTTCGGCACCGGGTGCCGCGCTACGAGCTTGTAGATCTGCTATTTTAGAAATATCGTTATTTTTTTGCAAATCTTGAGATTTTGAGTTTCAAAAGCGAACATTTGTAACTCAAATATTTGCTTTTGGGGGATTTAACAGTTTTTTGAAAAAACTTATGTTGCCATAATATCAGTGGTTCTTTTTTCCATGTCAAGGACCCCCAAAATGACATGTATTTAGCCACGGACCTAAAAATATATGTTTCAGGGACCCCCGGAAGCAAGATTCGAGTTAAAATTTTTCGCTTAAAACAATATATATATATTCAAAGATTTGCACACATTTTCACGATTTTCAAAAATAGCAGATCTACAAGCTCGTAGCGCGGCACTCGGTGCCGCGCAACGAGCTCGTAGATCTGCTATTTTTGAATAGCCAAAGTGTAAATAAAGCTTTTTAGCTCAAATCAAAAAGTGACACAGATGCTTCTTCAGGCTTCAAGGGATAATGTTTGTTAGTCACAGGGCTGTGTTGTGTTCTGCTCTACAAACCCACATCGTTTCAGTCACAACTGAGAACTGCCACAGTTAGACTGTGAGCTCTGTTCATTTCTGACAGCATATTGTGACGTAGTTGTGTTGTATAGTCATAGTATAGTCAGTATATTCAAAGTCAGTGTTTTTGAATAACATTTCATTTAGTCTCAGTCATATTTTAGTCTTCTGAAACGTTTAGTCGACTAGATCAGTGGTTCTCAAACATTTTCATGTCAAGGACCCCCAAATTGACACGTATTATAGCCCGCGGACCCCATTTGAAAAGATATGCCAGGGACCCCCCATAAGAGAAAATTTTTACGTCTCTAGCAGTTATTCTCAACCATTTTCAGTTTGACATGCATTAGGGCTACGGACCCCCATTTAATGGCATTTATATCTCTTGGACCCCAATTTATATTATAAAATTAATGTTAATTTAACTCTGAGAGTGTACAAATGGAACCAAATGGACCCGTCAGGGTCCATTTGGTTCCATTTGTACACTCTCAGAGTTACAGACCCATAAGGGTCCATTTGGTTACTATTCTATCATTTAGCTGGGGACCCCCTGGAACTCTGTCAAGGACCCCTGGGGGTCCCCGGACCCCACTTTGAGAACCAATGGACTAGATATCATAAGATTTTAGTTGACTAAATCTGCAGTTGATTTCGTCCACACAAATGTAGGTGGGCCTTGATGGCTGACTTTACACTTGGGTGGCACGCTGAAAATAGCAGATCTACAAGCTCACAGCGTTGTGAGCTTGTAGATCTGCTATTTTCAGAGTGCAACAAAAAGACAAGACAATGACTTGTCTTTTTGTTCTACTGGATCTCTTCTCCACTAGTCCTAGTTCTACTGGATCTCTTCTCCGCTAGTCTTAGTTCTACTGGATCTCTTCTCCACTAGTCTTAGTTCTACTGGATCTCTTCTCCACTAGTCTTAGTTCTACTGGATCTCGTCTCCACTAGTCTTAGTTCTACTGGATCTCTTCTCCACTAGTCTTAGTTCTACTGGATCTCTTCTCCACTAGTCTTAGTTCTACTGGATCTCTTCTCCACTAGTCTTAGTTCTACTGGATCTCTTCTCCGCTAGTCTTAGTTCTACTGGATCTCTTCTCCGCTAGTCTTAGTTCTACTGGATCTCTTCTCCACTAGTCTTAGTTCTACTGGATCTCTTCTCCACTAGTCTTAGTTCTACTGGATCTCTTCTCCGCTAGTCTTAGTTCTACTGGATCTCTTTTCCACTAGATCCCTCACTAACATTTTAGTCTAGTTTGTATGTGTTGACGAAATTGTCAATATATTTAGTCATAGTTTTGTTCATAATAGCTTAGTTTTTATTTAGTTTGTATGTACAGATGTGCCATTTCAAAACTTCACATGTCCTGCCATCGCCAAGACAGTACATTTTCAGGGGATTCCTAGGGCAATAAGAGGAACAAAGAAGGGCATTTAAAATGCTGAATTATTTTGATGATCACTGCTTTTATGATGCTAATTAATTTGAGCAACTGGTCAAGGACTCCTTCAAATCACCTTTCGACTCATAATGAGTCTGACACCTTCTTCAACACACATTCTTTTGTTCTCATGTATATGGATGTCTGTTGAAGGGAAAAACGGGGGTGTGTAGTGACAACTTCTTTTCAGGGGCAAAACAGTGCCTTTTTAAGGGCAGAACAGGGAGGAAAAAATGCATTTTCAGGGCACTTTCAGTGAAAGAACAGTAACGTGTGAAGTTTTGAAGTGGCACATCTGTAGTTTTCGTCAGTGAAAAAGGTTAGTCAACAGACATTTGTGGTGGTAGTTTTTTGTAGACAGAATGAACAGTGAGTTGTAGTTCTTTGTAGACAGAATGAACAGTGACACAGTGAGCTGACATTAGCAGCAGCTCAGCTCTGCCAACAGGCCCAGGCTGCCAAACAGTCTGAACTCCACTGGCAACGCAGGGAGAGAAACTAGCATTGATTGATCCTGTAGAGGGAAGTAATGGATCCATAGTTGATGGAAGAGTACAGTAATAATATAGACATCACAGTCACTGAGACGTTATTGAGGGGGACAAATAACCCATATCGCATCCGTGTAATTTGTAGATTTATTTGGCTATTCATAAAGAGCAGGTATGCAAGCTCACATCGCCAACATTATTTTTTCAGAGACCCCAGAAGCAAGAATTGGAGTTAAAAATGTTCGCTTTAACAACATTATTTTTTCAGAGACCCCAGAAGCAAGAATTGGAGTTAAAAATGTTCGCTTTAAAAATTTAAAAAACATATTCAAAGATTTGCACACATTTTCAAAAAAATCACACCCAGTGTGAAGTGGGCGGTGTGTGTGGTCATCACAACATGACTCACTTAAAAAAAACATAAATATGTTTTTTTTTTTTTTAAACATAAATATGTTTTTTTTTAAGTCCATACTGCTATTCATAGGGCTGCACATGTGTCATGTGTTTCGCTAGCCAATCACAGTCCTGAATTTGCAAAGTCAGCCAATCACATTACAGCCAGTGGTGATGACACTAGCTGTATTGTGATTGGCTGACTTTGCAAAAGTATAGATTTGCATTGACTGTGGAAGGGTTAGGGGTTGTAGACTGCGTTGTAGACTATTGGCCAATCACGGTGCAGGATTGGTCAGTGTCCAAACCTCACTTAAAGTGAGGTTTGGAAAAACGCAAATACGCAGATCTACAAGCTCATAGCGCTGCACTCTGTGCCGCGCTATGAGCTTGTAGATCTGCTTCTTTTGAATAGCCAAAGAAATCTAAAATGACGCAGATGCGTTCCCGGAGTTAAAGGATTATAGATGTAATAGCAGTCGATGCATTGAAACATATTATACTAAATAGAAGACCCTACATGAAACCCCCAACCCCCGTCCTTCCCTTTTGTTTTGTTTACCTTTTTTTTTTAATAGTTTTGAACCTTTTAAACTAGTTCTTTTTAATAAAGTAGTTTTTAGTGCCGCGCTACAAGCTTGTAGATCTGCTATTTTTGAAAAATCGTGAAAATGTGTGCAAATCTTTGAATATATATATTTTTAAAGCGAACATTTTTAACTCAAATCTTTGCTTCTGGGGGGGTCCCTGGAACAAAATATTTTGATGGGGGTCCGCGTGCCAAATACATATCATTTTGGGGGTCCTTGACATGAAAAATATTGAGCACCACTGATATAGAAACATACGTTTTTTTGAGAATACTGTTGAGATTTAGGAGACGTGTAGAATCGGTGCTTCAGGTCTCAATGGGTTAAGGGGTCTTCACACTGCTGTACTGTTTAGGTGATGAGTTATGATCTGAGAGGTTCCTGATGAATCAATAGACACATGGGTTTGTATAATAAGCTGATCGATACGCCCAGGCCCCACAACGCTAGTGATTTAAAGGCCCTACTGGCCCCAGGATGGGCTGGAAGCAATTAGTCTCACATAACCAGCAGATAAATGATGTCTTTCTAACTGCTAAACAATTTGTAAATGTAAAAGAAATAAATAACTGCATTGCAGATGCAGAACCAATGCAAAGGAGACAAAGGAGTACATAATGTTTCAATACGTCTTCTATTTAGTAGCATGTTGTACTATTACTGGAGAATGACTCTAGTAAAAGTGATCTGTGGTGACATCATCACATTAACCTGTTGAGTTCTGAAAGAAAAGGCAAAAGCAAAAACTGAAGCAAAAGTTCTAATCCAGTGAAAAGAGGATTTTATAAGTACTGTACTTTAGTGATGCATGATATATATTGATTATCATCATCATCATCATCATCATCAATCTGTACTATTTAGCTCAGTGGTTCTCAAACTTTTTCATGTCAAGGACCCCCAAATGGACACTTACAGATGTGCCATTTCAAAACTTCAAATGTCCTGCTATCGCCAAGACAGTACATTTTCAGGGGATTCCCAGGGCAATAAGAGGGACAAAGAAGGGCATTTAAAATGCTGAATTATTTTGATGATCACTGCTTTTATGATGCTAATTAATTTGAGCAACTGGTCAAGGACCTCTTCAAATCACCTTTCGCTTCATAATGAGTCTGACACCTTCTTCAACACACATTCTTTTGTTCTCATGTATATGGATGTCTGTTGAAGGGAAAAACGGGGGTGTGCAGTGACAACTTCTTTTCAGGGGCAAAACAGTGCATTTTTAAGGGCAGAAAAGGGAGGAAAAAAAATGCATTTTCAGGGCACTTTCAGGGAAAGAACAGTAACGTGTGAAGTTTTTAAGTGGCACATCTGTATTAGCCCGTGGACCCCCATTTGAAAAGATACATTTTAAGGACCCCCCAGTTTGACATGCATTAGGTCTACGGACCTGCCATTTAATGGCATTTCTATCGCTGGGACCCCAATTCATGTTTAAAATTAATGTCAACTTAACTCTGAGAGTGTACAAATGGTTCCATTTGTACACTCTCAGAGTTACAGACCCATAAGGGTCCATTTGGTTCCTGTCCATCATTTAGCTGGGGACCCCCTGGAACCCCCTCAAGTACCCCTGGGGGTCCCCGGACCCCACTTTGAGAACCAATGATTTAGCTCACTAAAGAGCATTTAGCTACCTGGGTCTTGTTTTCCCCCTTTTTCCCTCCAATGTAGTCGCTATAGTAACTGACTCCTCCTCAGTCTCCTCCTCTACTGAGGAGCCCCCACCGAGAGGATATACTGTCCTCTCCTCTACTGACTCACCTGGTGATGAGGAGTTCATCCACTGACCAAGATCACACACTACAACGTCACAGAAAAGCACACACACACACGCACGCACGCACGCACGCACGCACGCGCACACAGGCAAACAGACACACACACGCACACACGCACACACGCACACACACACACACACACACACACACACACACACACACACACACACACACACACACGCACACACACACACACACACACACAGGTCAATGCGACATTCTCTCAGCAGCAGACAGCAGCTCTCTGTGTGTTTACAGAGACTGGCATCAGGCTTGTTGCTTAGCAACCACCAACCAGCACCTAGATCTATCTATGCTGGCACTGTTGTCCTTTAGACAGACAGACAGACAGACAGACAGACAGACAGACAGACAGACAGACAGACAGACAGACAGGCAGACAGACAGGCAGACAGACAGGCAGGCAGGCAGGCAGGCAGACAGACAGACAGACAGACAGACGTTGGAGCATACAAGGACACAAATGTTAAAGAAACAGTACAGATTACATTCACAAAACCATGGCGTTTGCCTTCATGGTACAATAAGCATGTTACTCATTACTCTATGGGTATAAGTACTCAGTACTCTATGGGTATAAGTACTCTGTACTCTATGGGTATAAGTAACAGTATATCAGTAAGTACTCTTTACTGTTACTGGTACTTATACCCATAGAGTACTGAGTGATACCGTTACTTCATCAGACCTGATGAAGACCCTTTAGTGGTCAAAACGTTGCCTGAAACTATTCATTTAAATGTTCTACTGGGAGCTGACAGAGTGCAGACTTCCCCTCTTTACCACCATAGAAGTATTGTTGTCCAGCACCTGATAGGTTGTTTTTGTTCCATGTCTCTCTGAAGGTCCTCTATGTCTCCACAGCTCCACAGCACGGTGTCCCAGATGTTCTCCATGTTATCCATGTCTCTCTAAAGCAGGGGTCTTCAACAGGGGGTCTGGGACCCCTAGGGGGTCCTCAGAGTTACTACAGGGGGTCCGCCAAAATCTTTATGTGATATATATTTTTTTTCCCTTAACTTGAACCCTAGCATCCCTTTTCTGAGGAGAACTTTGCCAAAAATGGCAGATCTACAAGCTCACAACGCCTCGCACTGCGAGGCGTTGTGAGCTTGTAGATCTGCTATTTTTGGCAAAGAGGTATAGGTGTAGTCTAGAGGGGGAAAAAAGAGCAGACCAAGTAAACAAAAACAAAAAATCTGAAACACAATTTTTATACAATATAGAGGGGTGTCCCTGCTTCATCTCTCTGTCAGCTAAGGGGGTCCCTGCTTCATCTCTCTGTCAGCTAAGGGGGTCCCTGCTTCATCTCTCTGTCAGCTAAGGGGGTCCCTGCTTCATCTCTCTGTCAGCTAAGGGGTCCCTGCTTCATCTCTCTGTCAGCTAAGGGGTCCCTGCTTCATCTCTCTGTCAGCTAAGGGGTCCCTGCTTCATCTCTCTGTCAGCTAAGGGGTCCCTGCTTCATCTCTCTGTCAGCTAAGGGGTCCCTGCTTCATCTCTCTGTCAGCTAAGGGGTCCCTGCTTCATCTCTCTGTCAGCTAAGGGGGTCCCTGCTTCATCTCTCTGTCAGCTAAGGGGTCCCTGTTTCATCTCTCTGTCAGCTAAGGGGGTCCCTGCTTCATCTCTCTGTCAGCTAAGGGGTCCCTGCTTCATCTCTCTGTCAGCTAAGGGGTCCCTGCTTCATCTCTCTGTCAGCTAAGGGGGTCCCTGCTTCATCTCTCTGTCAGCTAAGGGGTCCCTGCTTCATCTCTCTGTCAGCTAAGGGGTCCCTGCTTCATCTCTCTGTCAGCTAAGGGGGTCCCTGCTTCATCTCTCTGTCAGCTAAGGGGTCCCTGCTTCATCTCTCTCTCAGCTAAGGGGTCCCTGCTTCATCTCTCTGTCAGCTAAGGGGTCCCTGCTTCATCTCTCTGTCAGCTAAGGGGTCCCTGCTTCATCTCTCTGTCAGCTAAGGGGGTCCCTGCTTCATCTCTCTGTCAGCTAAGGGGTCCCTGCTTCATCTCTCTGTCAGCTAAGGGGGTCCCTGCTTCATCTCTCTGTCAGCTAAGGGGTCCCTGCTTCATCTCTCTGTCAGCTAAGGGGTCCCTGCTTCATCTCTCTGTCAGCTAAGGGGTCCCTGCTTCATCTCTCTGTCAGCTAAGGGGGTCCCTGCTTCATCTCTCTCTCTTAGCTAAGGGGTCCCTGCTTCACCTGTCTCTCAGCTAAGGGGTCCCTGCTTCATCTCTCTCTTAGCTAAGGGGTCCCTGCTTCACCTGTCTCTCAGCTAAGGGGTCCCTGCTTCACCTGTCTCTCAGCTAAGGGGTCCCTGCTTCATCTCTCTCTTAGCTAAGGGGTCCCTGCTTCATCTGTGTCTCAGCTAAGGGGTCCCTGGTTCACCTGTCTCTCTTAGCTAGGGGGTCCTTGGCCTGAAAAGTTTGAGAACCCCTGCTCTAAAAGGTCCTCTATGTCTCCACAGCTCCATAGGATGGTGTACCAGATGCAGGTGACCGTCCCGTCCTCCGGCCTCCTCGGCAGCTTCAACTACTCCCTGTCCCACCTCTGTCTGCCCGACGACAAGAACCTGTGCATCGTGGACGACATCGTCCGCGCCATGGAGGAGGTGCAGGCGGCCCGCCGGGCCAACCGCAGCGCCATCCCCGCCATCCGCTACCCCATCACCCGCTTGGCCGACGGCCGCCAGGCCTACATCGGCCACCAGCTGGGCGGCGTCCAAGGGTGGGGGCCGGGCGGGGCCCTGCGGAGCGCCGCCGCCGGGGCCGGGCAACAAGGGGGCGGCGCCGCCAACAAGGCGGAGGGGGTGCGGTCGGCCCGGGCGCTGCAGCTCACCTACTACCTGCAGGCGCGCGCCGGCCTGATGGACAGGGTGGCGGGCCAATGGGAGCGGGCCTTCGTGGTGGAGCTGCGGCGCTTCGGGGCGAGCCACCCGACGCTGGCGCTGTTCCCCGCCACCTCGTCCTCGCTGCGGACCGACTTCCAGTTCTCCTCGGTGCTGGCGCGGCGCCCCCTGCTGGCCAGCCTGGGGGCGTGCGGCCTGCTGGCCGTGGCGTGCTGCTCCATGAGGGACTGCGTGCGGTCCAAGCCCTGGCTGGGCCTGCTGGCGCTGCTCTCCGTCACGCTGTCGGGCCTCACGGCCGCCGGGATCCTCAACCTGACGGGGGCCGCGTACAACTCCACCTACCTGGGCATCCCCTTTATCATGCTGGGTGAGTACTGTAGTCTGTTGGGGTCCGGGGACCCCCAGGGATACTTGAGGGGGTTCCAGGGGGTCCCCAGCTAAATGATGGACAGGAACCAAATGGACTCTTATGGGTCTGTAACTCTGAGAGTGTACAAATGGAACCAAATGGACCCTAACGGGTCCATTTGGTTCCATTTGTACACTCTCAGAGTTACATTAACATTGATTTTATAAATTGGGGTCCCAGAGGTATAAATGCCATTAAATGGGGGTCCGTAGCCCTAATGCATGTTAAACTGGGGGGTCCTTGAAATTAAAATGGTTGAGAATTACTGCTAGAGAGCCGTAAAAACCTTCTCTTCTGGGGGTCCCTGGCTTATGTTTTCAAATGGGGGTCCGCGGGCTAATTAGTGTAACTTTGGGGGTCCTTGACATGAAAAAGTTTGAGAACCACTGACATATAGTCTATATATGAAGTGTCAGTTCATATGAATGGTCTGTAGTTTCGTTGTTTTACCCCTGCTGGTGTCAGAAAGAATTACTCTCCATTTAAGCGGATGGGTTTTGTCGAACTTTAGACTTGATTTTCTTACCTTAATAAACATTATCATAAATATGCTTCCAGTCACTAGTTTAATGTTTTCTGTCAATCACCATGATATGCATTTTGGTAAATTATGGTCCTGTTTATTTGGGACCATTTTACATTACATCCATTCTCAACATGACGATTATGACGATTATGCAAACATAATTCAATTATGACTATCACAATATAGATCTATTAAACACTGTTACTGAACAAACACTCTATAGTAATGATTAATATCACAATATAGAGCTATTTAACACTATTACTGAACAAACACTCTATAGTAATGATTACTATCACAATATAGATCTATTTAACACTGTTACTGAACAAACACTCTATAGTAATGATTACTATCACAATATAGAGCTATTTAACACTGTTACTGAACACACACTCTATAGTAATGATTAATATCACAATATAGAGCTATTTAACACTGTTACTGAACAAACACTCTATAGTAATGATTACTATCACAATATAGAGCTATTTAACACTGTTACTGAACAAACACTCTATAGTAATGATTACTATCACAATATAGAGCTATTTAACCCTGTTACTGAACAAACACTCTATAGTAATGATTACTATCACAATATAGAGCTATTTAACACTATTACTGAACAAACACTCTATAGCAATGATTACTATCACAATATAGATCTATTTAACACTGTTACTGAACAAACACTCTATAGTAATGATTACTATCACAATATAGAGCTATTTAACACTGTTACTGAACAAACACTCTATAGCAATGAGTACTATCACAATATAGAGCTATTTAACACTGTTACTGAACAAACACTATATAGTAATGATTACTATCACAATATAGAGCTATTTAACACTGTTACTGAACAAACTCTATAGTAATGATTACTATCACAATATAGATCTTTTAACACATTGGCTGCCAATCGCGTAGATCTACGCGAACCTATTTAAAGCCGCAGCGTGCCAATCGCGTAGATCTACGCGAAAGGTCTTTTTTGTAGTTTACATTAGATTAAGTCATTACCTACATTGACAAGAAATTTCATCCATCTAGACCACAGAAAAGTTGTAAAATATCATTATCTGGTCAAGTGATAATATAAAACTTGTTATTCAAAACACTAAAGTCACATAAAGTCACATAAAGTCATATTAAACTGAAAGTCTGATCCGAGCAGCAAGCGGCTGCCTGTGTTGAGTGAGGCAGCAGCACCCGTGGCAAGCCAAAAAAAAAAAATGCGCACTGGACGTTAGATTACCCCCTCAGGCACAAAATATCATCCATCTAGACCACTAAACCTATTATTACAAAGCACTGAATCTGCATAAGAGCAGGGGGTCCGCGAATCTGTATCACACCGAAGGTTTTTTCTGTTTTTATAAAGTTTATCCGACTCCGAGCGATCAGCGTCTCTCCCCCTGCTTGGCTGCATTAGCCCTCACTGATCACTGAGTGCGCGCACACACACACACACACACACACACACACACACACACACACACACACACACACACACACACACACACACACACACACACACACACACACACACACACACACACGCCAAAGCCTGACATCGGGGACCCCCAGTCCACGGCCCGCCTGGGGGTCCCCGATCGATACACAAGCACAAGCCTGTCGCCTCTTTTTTCTCCAAAAAAACAACACGCTCCGACCGCAACCCCCCCTCCCACACACACACACACACACACACACACACAGCCCTGGTTCAGAGCGTACACACACACAACCTCCACACACACACACAACCTCCAACCCCCAGGCGGGGACCCCCAGTCCACGGCCAGGGACCCCCTGGCCACCTGGGGGTCCGAGGGTCCGAACGATCCGCACCTCCCCACACACACACACACACACACACACACACACACACACACACACTGAACACAAAACCTCCAACCGCCCAGGGACCCCCCACTGGAGGGTCCACCTCCAGTGAAAAATAACCTCAGCCTACCTTTAGCAGTTTTCTGCAACACGGTGGGATGTCCATATAAAAAATAAACTCCATAGACACGGTCGCCTTTTGTTTTTTTCCTCCAAGGAAAGACTGGTGATGCGAGGTTACTTGTTTTTCAAACAAAGTAGCGATGGCCAACTACACACACACACACACATACACACACACACACACACAGCCTCCAAGCCCAGGGACCCCCCCCGGTCCACCTCCAGTCCGCACCGATCATGATGGCACACGGATTTATCCTTATAGAAATAAACTTCATGGACGCAACTCCTGTGTATGTGCAAGGCTGCTAGTAGCCTGTAGTGAGGCGGACGCGCGCGCGCGCGCGCACACACACACACACACACACACACACACACACACACACACACACACACACACACACACATGATTCATGGCGACTGACGCGCGCAATGATCGCAATACGTTTTTATTTATTTCAAAGTGATGGTAGCGAGGCGAACACATCTCTCAAGTTACGCGGCGGCGGTATAAACAGTAAATAGTGCACGTACACTTTGTTTTGGGCTTGTTTTCATAGACCTGGTTGCTTACTTCTCTCCCAGAACCTGGCGATCACGTGACCACTGAAAGACGGTGTTCAACCTGTGGATCGGGCCCAACAACGCCTCGTTGTGAGCTTCTTGATAGAAATACTAATGTCCTTGCGGAAATTCATTTTGAGGCAGGCAGACAGGCAGGCAGGCAGACAGACAGACAGGCAGACAGACAGACAGGCAGGCAGACAGACAGACAGACAGACAGGCAGGCAGACAGACAGACAGACAGACAGACAGACAGGCAGACAGACAGACAGACAGACAGACAGAGGGGGGAGAGGAAGAAGAAGAGAGGGCTGGCTTGTAGATCTGCTATTTTCACAATATCTATCTGTGGAACCAGTCAAAGAAAATGGTGGTCCCCAGTTCAAATATGATTATTTTGGGGGGTCACGCCCTAGCATCCCTTATTTTTATTTATTTATCTTCACAAATTCTCATAAATGGCATAAAATAAAAAGCTGATCTAAAAGCTCAGTAAAAGCTTGTAGATCTGCTATTTGTTGCTATGAATACAGGTGGGGCTTGAGATTTTGACTTGTGTGGGCAAAAAGTTTAGAAAAGGAAGCTCTCGATGAATGTATTGATGTTGCACTTTGAACTTTGATATTATTGTTTATTATTTGAAAAAAAAAACATTTGAAAAAAAAAAACAGTGAATAATTACAGTTTGAAATGAGCTGAAATAAGCTTGCACTTTGGAAACAGTGATAAATGTACAATCAAAAGCATTTTTTTTTTAAAATCTTTTTATAAACAAGTATTTTTTACATGACTGATGTCAATGAAGGGGCAAAATAAATGTCAAAGACTTTTGAAATCATTTTATGCATCTAAAGTGTGTCCTTTTACTAAAACCCTCATATCTCTGAATCTAGAGAAAAAGGTCTGTTTTTGGTGAAGACCAAGCTGTATTCAACTACCTCTAGCTAAAGAACGGAACATGCTATCAACTCACTTTTTTTTTCAGAAAAAAGAAGAGATTCTAAGCTTTTTTTTTAGATATTCCATTTGTTTATAGTCATAACACAAAATGTTCTGTGAGTCCTCAAATATGAGTCAGAATGGTCAAAATTCCTGGCATTGGCTGATCCTGTTATAGAAAAACCTCTGGCAGTCAATGTGTTAACAAAAAAAACGGTTTGTTTTGACCAAAACATATCACTTACCTTCCCTCTTACCTCTAAGATGTGTTAATTAGCAGAAATATAGCCCAACATAAAAGCGAAAGCTGTTCCCTGTTGGTTTAATTAATTCAACATTTCTATGTTTCCTCCTAGGGTTACATTTAATCTAGGTGAATGAGGAGGAGACATCTTATTTTGATACAATGTTTTGTACATTAAAAGGATTTGTGGCACAACATGAATGTGAGATTCATGTTGTTTGTAGATAGATAGATAGATAGATAGATAGATAGATAGATAGATAGATAGATAGATAGATAGATATCTTTATCTTTTACACTATGATTTATCTGCTCTTTGGAAATAAATGTCAACTCATTTAATTACTTCGACTGAGCATTACAAATCAGAGCAAATCATGGCAATTTTCTTTCTTTTTATACATAGATGTTTATTTGCCTTTTTGCAGCAAATAACCCACAATCAAAACAACAAAAGATCAAAAGAAAAGGAAAGAAAAGAAAAAAAAAAACAATTTGGCAGACATATTAAACAAAAACAAATAAGATTTGAAAAACAGGACGTGTGCTTGAAATCAAAATACACAGAAGTATAGCACGACATTAGCATGGCACGTACCATTTACACTAAAACACACACTTTCAGATCACCTATTACAGTTTTTTTTAGAAAAACGTCATACTTCATCTGGAGCTTAGCAGTAATCTTTTCCATAGTAGGCTATACACTAGTGATGCGCGGATTGACCCGTAACCTGCGGGACCCGGGGGTCAACCCGCGGCGCGGGTGGGTCAAGTCAGAATTTCGGAGGCAATTATGCGGGCTGTGGGTGAGCGGGTCAGCCGCTCTCACACGCAAAAAAAATAAAAAAAATCACATGCTCTTATTTTGTCTTTATTCCTAATAAGAATAAGAATAATAACAATAAAACAGTTTGAATACACTTGGGGATTATTTTCTAACCATGATTTTACAGAATAAAAAAAAAATCGCGGGTCGCGGGGCGGGTTGAGCCATAGATTTATATATGGGTTCGCGGGGCGGGTTGAGGCGGGTTGGGTTCCGTCGCGGGGCGGGGCGGGGCGGGTCATGAAAAAACCCGACCCGCGCATCACTACTATACACTCTCAACAACCTCTCATGCCATTGACTCGTTTTAGGTGCTAGAGGATAGGGTCATCATTGTAGGTGCTAGAGGATAGGGTCATCATTGTAGGTGCTAGAGGATAGGGTCATCATTGTAGGTGCTAGTGGATAGGGTCATCATTGTAGGTGCTAGTGGATAGGGTCATCATTGTAGGTGCTAGAGGATAGGGTCATCATTGTAGGTGCTAGTGGATAGGGTCATCATTGTAGGTGCTAGAGGATAGGGTCATCATTGTAGGTGCTAGTGGATAGGGTCATCATTGTAGGTGCTAGAGGATAGGGTCATCATTGTAGGTGCTAGAGGATAGGGTCATCATTGTAGGTGCTAGAGGATAGGGTCATCATTGTAGGTGCTAGTGGATAGGGTCATCATTGTAGGTGCTAGAGGATAGGGTCATCATTGTAGGTGCTAGAGGATAGGGTCATCATTGTAGGTGCTAGTGGATAGGGTCATCATTGTAGGTGCTAGAGGATAGGGTCATTATTGTAGGTGCTAGAGGATAGGGTCATCATTGTAGGTGCTAGAGGATAGGGTCATCATTGTAGGTGCTAGAGGATAGGGTCATCATTGTAGGTGCTAGTGGATAGGGTCATCATTGTAGGTGCTAGTGGATAGGGTCATCATTGTAGGTGTTAGAGGATAGGGTCATTATTGTAGGTGCTAGAGGATAGGGTCATCATTGTAGGTGTTAGTGGATAGGGTCATCATTGTAGGTGTTAGAGGATAGGGTCATCATTGTAGGTGCTAGTGGATAGGGTCATCATTGTAGGTGCTAGTGGATAGGGTCATCATTGTAGGTGCTGGTGGGTTACATGTCGGCTTTCCGACATGTCGTCTTTCCGACGGTTACTAACCCTAACCCTAACCCAGGGGTGATGCAACTTTCATGATGTAGAGGGCCACCTGTGGTGGAAAAAGCACTCAAATTCTTTACTTCAGTAAAAGTACCAATACTGCAATATAAAAATACTCAGTTACAAGTAAAAGTTCAGAATTAAACATTTACTTGAGTAAAAGTACAAAAGTATTGGCATCAAAATGTACTTAAAGTACCAAAAGTAAAAGTACTAAATATTTGAAAATAGCCGATCTACAAGCTCACAACGCGTCGCGATGCGACGCGTTGTGAGCTTGTAGATCTGCTATTTTCAAATAGCCTAGGTATAAAATAGGTTTAAAGTGGTTAATGTATGTTTCATTATATCATAATTTATATCTGAAAAGTAACTAGTAACTAAAGTTTTCAAGTAATTGTAGTGGAGTAAAAGTACAATATTTTCCTCCGAGATGTAGTGGAGTAGAAGTAAAAGTATTGGAATTTGGAAATACTCAAGTAAAGTACAAATACCTCAAAATTGTACTTAAGTACAGTACTTAAGTAAATGTACTTAGTTACTTTCCACCACTGAGGGCCACTATATTTCCACACTCACTCCAGAGGGCCACATTGCATATAGCCTACTGTCTCTCCGTATTTTAACTTTTTTCGCCATTCATATCACACAAAAGTAGCAAAAAATAGCCGATCTACAAGCTCAAAACGCGTCGCAGTGCGACGCGTTTTGAGCTTGTAGATCGGCTATTTTTGCTATTTTTGAATTGGAATCCAGATTTCTTTTTTGCTATTTTTGAATTACATCCTGGAAAGTAACATTTTTATTTTATTTCAAATGCATTTAGTTATACTTATATTAACTTTATGAACTTAAATACAAATACATTGAACATAAAAAACACATTTTTTTATGTACAAAGACATTAAGCTACTACTAGACTGAAGTAATTAAAGCGGGTCATGTTTGCATGTTTGGAATCATAACAGCTGAAATCAATAATATATCAGTATTCCGATGTTAACCTGCGGGCCGCATTAAGTGAAGGTGGGGCCGTATGTGGCCCCCGGGCCGCCAGTTGCCCATGTATGCCCTAACCCTAACCGCATGCGGAAGCCACGTAGTCGGAAAGGCGACATGTCGGAATGGAAGGCAGTTACCATGCTAGTGGATAGGGTAATCATTTGTTTTGATATCAGCAAAATGTAAACTATACCTGTTTACACACAGTATTTTACTTCCATGTTTGACAAAATAGCAACCGATCAACCAAAAATGTTTTTGTAATCTTTTTTTATAAGAGGATTATGAACTTAGTGCTGATGACGTTTCTCGCAACTTGAATTTACGACGTTTTGGGAAACGAATGGAGGAGCAGGTTTTGCTGCCCAGAAACATCGACCCAAACTCTGCTGACTGCACTTTAATGTCGTTTTATAGGCATTTAGATGATTTAACCGTGTTAACGTTGTTTTATAGGCTCCAACGCAGTGGTGGAAAAAGTACTCAAATTCTTTACTTAAGTAAAAGTACCAATACTGCAATATAAAAATACTCTGTTACAAGTAAAAGTCCAAAATTAAAAATGTACTTGAGTAAAAGTACAAAAGTATTGGCATCAAAATGTACTTAAAGTACCAAAAGTAAAAGTACTAAATATTTGAAAATAGCAGATCTACAAGCCCACAACGCGCCGCGATGCGACGCGTTGTGAGCTTGTAGATCTGCTATTTTCAAATAGCCTATAGGTATAAAATAGGTTTAAAGTGGTTAATGTGTGTTTCATTATATCATCATTTATATCTGAAAAGTAACTAGTAACTAAAGTTTTAAAATAAATGTAGTGGAGTAAAAGTACAATATTTGCCTCCGAGATGTAGTGGAGTAGAAGTAAAAGTATTGGAAATAGGAAATACTCAAGTAAAGTACAAATAACTCAAAATTGTACTTAAGTACAGTACTTAAGTAAATGTACTTAGTTACTTTCCACCACTGCTCCAACGCGAGCCATTAGATTATTTAACATTTAGGCAGGAGAGATCTTTTGGACGGCTTCACTAATGGTAATGGAGTTAACCCTTCGTTGGATGGATGGCTGTGATTGGCGACCTCACTAAATCCACGGAGATCTCATTACACGTCTGCAGGAGATCCGTCTAAATCTCTTACGTCATATAACCGACAGACAGTGTTATTTTAATGTTCATAATTTGTTATAAACGTCTTGGGTGAAATGATTAAGAAATATCATATAGTTTTGTTCTAGATCAGTTTTTCAATTTTTCTGAAAAAGCGTTTTAAATGACTTAGGCCATTAGTTTAAGAAGGTGATGAGGCGCAGTGGTGGAAAGTAACTAAGTACATTTACTTAAGTACTGTACTTAAGTACAATTTTGAGGTATTTGTACTTTACTTGGGTATTTCCAATTTCCAATGCTTTTACTTCTACTCCACTACATCTCAGAGGCAAATATTGTACTTTTACTCCACTACATTTACTTGAAAACTTTAGTTACTTGTTACTTTTCAGATTTAAATTGTGATTTACTGAAACATACATTAACCCCTTTAAACCTATTTTAACTCACTGAGTGCCATTAACATGTTTCACGTGTTTTACTGCTATTGCGCAACGTGCCATTAACGTGTTTGACGTGTTTTTGAAAAAAATGAAAAAATTGAAAAAATGTTAAAGTTCAGAACCCAAGATATCATTACCTGAAGATGTGCAGCTCCATCCACTCCTTGTTTAACTTAGAACTAAAAAATGCTATATCTCTGTTCCTAAGCACTTATTGTTTTCTGTGAAAAAAACTCTGGCACTTTTCAGAATCAATTCTGAAATAATTCTGGCAATCCTGGCACTCAGTGAGTTAAACCTAGGCTATTTGAAAATAGCCGATCTACAAGCTCACAACGCGTCGCATCGCGACGCGTTGTGAGCTTGTAGATCGGCTATTTTTAGTACTTTTACTTTTGATACTTTAATTACATTTTGATGCCAATACCTTTGTACTTTTAAAAAGTAAGTAAAAAGATAAAGTCAACTATGATGATTATGCAGAATAATTGTGATTAAGTCATTATGTAATGACTGTAACAGACAAGACACTGGTGTGTGTGTGTGTGTGTGTGTGTGTGTGTGTGTGTGTGTGTGTGTGTGTGTGTGTGTGTGTGTGTGTGTGTGTGTGTGTGTGTGTGTGTGTGTGTGTGTGTGTGTGTGTGTGTGTGTGTGTGTGTGTGGGGGGGGGGGGTGTCTCACACACACACACACACACACACACACACACACACACACACACACACACACACACACACACACACACACACACACACACACACACACACACACACACACACACACACACACAGAGAGAGAGCTTATAAATACCATTATTACCCTGCATTGTGAGGGAGGAACTGAGCTTAAAATAACTAGAGAGAGAGAGAGAGAGAGAGAGAGAGAGAGAGAGAGAGAGAGAGAGAGAGAGAGAGAGAGAGAGAGAGAGAGAGAGAGAGAGAGAGAGAGAGAGAGAGAGAGAGAGAGAGAGAGAGAGAGAGAGAGAGAGAGAGAGAGAGAGAGAGAGAGAGAGAGACAGAGAGAGAGACTGACTCAGAGAGAGAGAGACTGAGACAGAGAGAGAGAGAGAGAGAGAGAGAGAGAGAGAGAGAGAGAGAGAGAGAGAGATATGGCAGTAGTGCAGTGGTGGACACAGTCTATAGAAAAGCCTATAAAAAGCATCAATTTAATGAAATGGACAAAAAGCAAAGCCATAGAGGGAAGATTTGTGCTGTCAGACAGAAACCAGTACAAAGCCACTTTAATCACAATACAACACAGACGCATTGTAACAGACGAGTCGTTGGTGAAGTGGTTAAGACGGCAACTCGCTGGCTTTAGCTGGCTCGGTGGTGCCTCTAGTGGCTCCAGTTGGCTTGAGACTGCGCGCCTCCGTCATGGTCCCAAACCCAAAGTCATATTATGAGTCATCTGTGTCGGTAGGTCAGTACCAGTTGTGGAAAGTAACTAAGTACATTTACTCAAGTACTGTACTTAAGTACAATTTTGAGTATTTCCAATTTCCAATATTTTTACTTCTACTCCACTACATCTCAGAGGCAAATATTGTACTTTTACTCCACTACAATTATTTGAAAACTTTAGTTACTAGTTACTTTTCAGGTATAAACTATGATATAATGAAACATACATTAACCACTTTAGCCCTATTTTATACCTATAGGCTATTTGAAAATAGCAGATCTACAAGCTCACAATGCGTCGCAAAGCGACGCATTGTGAGCTTGTAGATCGGCTATTTTCAAACATTTTTGTACTTTTACTTTTGGTACTTTAAGTACATTTTGATGCCAATACTTTTGTACTTTTACTCAAGTACATTTTTAATTCAGGACTTTTACTTTTAACAGAGTATTTCTATTTTGCAGTATTGGTACTTTTACTTAAGTAGAGAATGTGAGTACTTTTTCCACCACTGGTCAGTATCTCCTGATAACACCCTATGAATGGGCTCATATAAATGGTGGGTATAGGTCAGAATGTCGCCCTACTTCGCCCATTCAGCGGTCTGATAAAACGCAATCTCGGAACCCAGAGTACAACTGAAAAGGAAAAACAGCGACCTCTGCTGTTCGTGCCTCCTCAGTTATACTCTGGGGCAAAGACGACGGAGCGCACGTGCGCAAGGAGACCGGGGTTTAAGTCTGCCTTCACCGCTCCACTTCCGGGTGGTGCGACTACATTTTCATTCCCACTAACAATATTTCTACACGGAACACTAACACCACTTCTCCCAGAGAACATGGATGGTTTTGGTTATAAGCCTACTTGTTTCTATGATGAAAGAACAAGTTAAAATGTGAATATCTTTCCGTGGTTTTGTCCGCGGACGCTATTGTTAAATTAGTTTTGGTTAGTTTCCAGTAGGGAAAGAACGACGGACACGTGAATCCCGCCCACTACATTTGATTGGGTAAAGCGCGGCCTGCCTCCTGATCTGAAGGCACGCCCACTCCCACACAGTGTGCACACGTTCTGACGAACCTTCAGGACAGATTCCAACGCAGTGCAGAATCTGTTCTTGAGAGATTAGATAAAACGTGATAATGTCTCATTCAGTGCATTGAGAGCATCTGAATGGGCCACATGCACAGAGGAAGCTTTAAGTCTGATCCAAGTCTGATTTACTTGAATAATTTAGTTATAATAAATATTTCAAACAATATGTGAGGGAAATGGGAAGTGTCTTTTGGCAGTGTGCAAAATACATGAGCTGCCATCAGTCCAGCATTTTGCTACAGACAGACAGGCAGGCAGGCAGGCAGGCAGGCAGGCAGGCAGACAGACAGACAGACAGACAGACAGACAGACAGACAGACAGACAGACAGACAGACAGACAGACAGACAGAGTGAGAGGCAGACAGACAGACAGTCAGATGACTCATGAATAGATCAGAATGTAAATACATGGTGTGAATATTGTGCTGACAGCAGAGCAGGTGCTCAAACCTTTTCATGTCAAGGACCCCCAAAATGGTATGTATTTGGCCGCCGACCGGTCCTTGACAAGGAAAAAAGAACCACTGATATTATGGCGACATAAGTTTTTTCAAAAAACTGTTGAATCCCCCAGAAGCAAAGATTTGAGTTACAAATGTTCGCTTTTCAAACTCAAAAAACTAACTTTCTAACTAAAAAAACTCAGATTTGCAAAAACAAATAACGATTTTTCAAAAATAGCAGATATACAAGCTCATAGCGCGGCACTCGGTGCCGCGCTATGAGCTTGTATATCTGCTATTTTTGAATAGCCCAAAGTCTAAAATCTGTTAAGTCTAAAAATATTCTAAAAAAGGTCTTAAAGGGTTAAACCCTAAAAAAAGCAGAAATGTCAATTTCAATTTATTCTTATCATGTACAATTACTTAGAGAGAGAGAGAGAGAGAGAGAGAGAGAGAGAGAGAGAGAGAGAGAGACAGATGGTCAGAGGCAGTGTGTCTCTTGACCTTATTTAACTCGGTGGATTCGGCATCCTCTGTTACAGCGTCTGTTCATTCTGTCACGGTAAAGACACCCAGGACCTGTGTGTGTGTGTGTGTGTGTGTGTGTGTGTGTGTGTGTGTGTGTGTGTGTGTGTGTGTGTGTGTGTGTGTGTGTGTGTGTGTGTGTGTGTGTGTGTGTGTGTGTGTGTGTGTGTGTGTGTGTGTGTGTGTGTGTGTGTGTCTCTCCTCAATGAAAGGCTGGGCCTCCAAGATCTTACCTACCGTACATTCAAAGGAATAGTTCACCCAAAAGAATACGTAGTATGTTCTATCATTTAACAGATGCCATACAGCCTTGAATATATATACGGGGGGGTGTAGTGACAACTTCTTTTCAGGGGCAAAACAGTGCATTTTAAGGGCAGAAAAGGGAGGGAAAAAAATGCATTTTCAGGGCACTTTCAGGGAAAGAACAGTAACGTGTGAAGTTTTGAAGTGGCACATCTGTATGCCCATATGATGACCACGGATATGCTCTAAAAGTGTGAAAAACATATTTCTCATTTCACTACACCTTTAATATCTCTCCATCACCATGTCTGATTCGCTTTTCCCTTGCAGGGATTGCACACACACACACACACACACACACACACACACACACACATGCCATACAGCCTTGAATATATCTAGATTATTATTATTTATGTTTTGTCACGTGAAAGTACAGTTCGTTTAGTACGGTATTTTTTGGGGGGATAAAACGTAAAATAACTATAAAATGTGCTCCTCGGAGCACAGGTCTCCGCCAGTTCTGGAACGTTGTAATAGAGGTTGTGTTGTGTGTCAGGGATCTTTGTTTGTGCCAAATCTGGGCTGCACGTGATCGGTGGAGCTGCCCCTGTTGTTGTGATTGTGAAGTTACTAACTACTTAAACCTCAACGTCCGTATGAAAGGGAAATGACAGTAACGGAAAACTCTGAGCCCTGAGGGACTCCATAAAGGTATCTAAATGGTTAAAGACGCACTGCAGTGACATTTTCGGTCATTTTATTTTGAAGGTTCAATCTGAAACGTCGGCTCAACCGACTCTAAACCAATCAGAAGGTCCCATCCCTTCAGGCTATGGGACGTTGGATCTCAATCACTTCACTAGTGTTTGTTTACAAGTGAGAGAGAGACGGCCAGTGAAGCACGTTTGCTACTACCTGGCTTATTTCTAACCTATAATGTTTTCAGATACATATTGTAGTGTGCAGATGAAGTTTAAAATGAGTAATACACTCATCTTCAATGAGATTCAAAACGGAGTATCTCTGTAATTAAAATCAGCTGTGTTTGAAGAACGTGCAGCTATGGGAATCAAACAGGTGCATGTAATCAAGATTCATTTATTTTCATGAAGGCTGCGTTATGTCATCACGCAGCACGTTTTCCTTTACAGGAAGTAATTAAGATTGGCTTTTTAGGGACTTTAGATATAAAATTACACAAAAATGTTTGTTTTTTATTTTTTTTTGGCATCTATTGTTAGGTATGCCCATATGATGACCACGGATATGCTCTAAAAGTGTGAAAAACATATTTCTCATTTCACTACACCTTTAATATCTCTCCATCACCATGTCTGATTCGCTTTTCCCTTGCAGGGATTGCACGCACACACGTACGCGCACACACACACGCACACGCACACGCACACACACACACACACACACACGCACACGCAAACACACACGCACGCAAACACACAAGCACGCACACACACACACACACACACACACACACACACACACACACACACACACACACACACACACACACACCCCCTCTGTGGCAGCCTCACACTCCATCGAGGTGTGAAGTGATTTGGTGGTGGTTTGGTACGACCCCCCTCCCCCCCCCCCCCCCCCCCCCTCATATGGGGGCCCGCTATGTCACCGGTGACTCACGGTTGCCTCGGCAACCACAGAGGTGCAAAACCACCTGCTGTATGCATGCTGTATGAGGCAGAGACTCTAATGTTATACCTCCAACCTGTGGCTCCCAGATAATATATATATATATAGGATGCCGACTTATGTAAAACAAATGTGTTTTACTCCTACTTAATGTTGTCCAAACATCACGCACATCGGTACACGTCAGAATCAGAATCAGAATCAGAATCAGGTTTATTGTCACATCACAGGTTTACAAGGTAAAACAGTGGGTGAAATTCGTTTTTGTACAACATTCCCATCGCAACGTTAAATTCCGTAGAAAGAAGAGTGGGGAGAGAGAAAAAGAAGAGGGGTAGGGGGTTAAGTGGGAAGGAGATCAACAGAGAACAATAGAAGGCCAAAACAAGTTATCTACATATTTACAAAGTACCTGAGATAAGAGACAAACTAAGGTGCCTGAGCATAGCAGCAATGTATGTATACTGTGCATGATATACTTATAGACGCTAAGGTGCTTAGAGAGAAAAAGAGCGCAATAATAATATAAAAATAAAAAAAAGTCATCTCTGTAGTCAGGTGATCGAGACAGATCCGTCCCATTTTTCACTTTCCAGCCTAATAGGATCTATTCACAGCAGCCATATTATGAAGACATTCACAGTGTGTTACCAATGATACTAATGAAGGCTCTGTTCCATTTAGTGTAGAACAGTGGTTTCCACGACCCCCATAACTCTCAGAGTTACACACCTGTAAGGGGCCATTTGGAAGCCCATGAGGGTCCCCGGACCCCAACTGTAGACCCACTGGTGTAACAGAGTGTTTCCAGTGAGCCAACATGCACAATATCAGCACCCTGACTCTGTTTGACCATGAATGGAACAGAGCCTTCACAATATGGCTGCATCCTGTGAATAGAGCCTATTGGCGAATTCCGAACATTGCTGGGCCCCACAATAGCCTACCTGACCTGGCGGAGACCTGTGCTCTTGGCAATTTTTGAACAGCCAACATCTAAAAGGACGTGTGATTGTGATGCAATGTTAACCACTTTTGCTGGAGACGCTCGTGACACTCATGACACGTGTCACATTAAAGGCCTTAAAGGGATAGTTCACCCAATTATTTAACCCATTGATTCTACATGTCTCCTAAATCAAGTTTTCTGAAAAACGTTTGTTTCTATATCAGTGGTGCTCAATCTTTTTCATGTCAAGGACCCCAAAATGATATGTATTTGGCCGTGGACCCCCATCAAAATATGTTGTTCCAGGGACCCCCCAGAAGCAAAGATTTGAGTTAAAAATATTCGCTTTAAAAATATATATATTCAGAAGATTTTCAGACATTTTCACGATTTTTCAAAAATAGCAGATCTACAAGCTCGTAGCACGGCACTCGGTGCCGTGCTACGAGCTTGTAGATCTGCTATTTTTGAATAGCCCAACGTGTATAATAAAGCTTTTTAGCTCAAATCTAAAAATGACACAGTTCCAGGTCTTAATGGGTTAAAGGGATAATTCACCCAATTATTTAATCGATCGATTAGTCACCGACCTTTTCACCTTTTTCTACTTTTGAAACGTCTTTCCCAAACAGTGGGTCGGGACTCGGGACCAATTTGTGGATTGTGGATAGATTCTTGTTGCTCTCAAGTGAATAGCTCTTATTTCTCCTC
>NC_139959.1:44510451-44529057 GCF_963454915.1 Gymnoscopelus microlampas | reverse complement strand
CATTTATATTCATGAAGGCTGCGTTATGTCATCACGCAGCACGTTTTCCTTTACAGGAAGTAATTAAGATTGGCTTTTTAGGGACTTTAGATAAAAATACACAAAAATGTTTGTTTTTTATTTTTTTTGGCATCTATTGTTAGGTATGCCCATATGATGACCACGGATATGCTCTAAAAGTGTGAAAAACATATTTCTCATTTCACTACACCTTTAATATCTCTCCATCACCATGTCTGATTCGCTTTTCCCTTGCAGGGATTGCACGCACACACGTACGCGCACACACACACGCACACGCACACACACACACACACACACGCACACGCAAACACACACGCACGCAAACACACAAGCACGCACACACACACACACACACACACACACACACACACACACACACACACACACACACACACACACACACACACACACACCCTCTGTGGCAGCCTCACACCCATCGAGGTGTGAAGTGATTTGGTGGTGGTTTGGTACGACCCCCTCCCCTCCCCCCCCCCCCCCCCCCCATATGGGGGCCTATGTCACACTGGTGACTCACGGTTGCCTCGGCAACCACAGAGGTGCAAAACCATCTGCTGTATGCATGCTGTATGAGGCAGAGACTCTAATGTTATACCTCCAACCTGTGGCTCCCATATAATATATATATATATAGGATGCCGACTTATGTAAAACAAATGTGTTTTACTCCTACTTAATGTTGTCCAAACATCACGCACATCGGTACACGTCAGAATCAGAATCAGAATCAGAATCAGAATCAGGTTTATTGTCACATCACAGGTTTACAAGGTAAAAAAGTGGGTGAAATTCGTTTTTGTACAACACTCCCATCGCAACGTTAAATTCCGTAGAAAGAAGAGTGGGGAGAGAGAAGAAGAAGAGGGGTAGGGGTTAAGTGGGAAGGAGATCAACAGAGAACAATAGAAGGCCAAAAACAAGTTATCTACATATTTACAAAGTACCTGAGATAAGAGACAAACTAAGGTGCCTGAGCATAGCAGCAATGTATGTATACTGTGCATGATATACTTATAGACGCTAAGGTGCTTAGAGAGAAAAAGAGCGCAATAATAAAAAAAATATATAGCTGCAAGCAGCGATAATACGGGGCCAGGAGAGAGAAAGAGAAATGATAATTCCTTTAACAGGTCAGTTCATGAAAGTCCTTGCGGTCTTGTTTCCAATGAGGGCCTGTGAGCAATTAGGGGTTAAGAGTCTTGCTCAGGGACAAATTTCATGTCATCGACACATTTGCTGACCTAGCCTGGAATCGTACCTGGGGCAACCAGAGCCTCTGGCTCTCTAGGCGGGCTCACTAACCACTCAGCTATGGCCGACCCTCAGAGAGAGAGAGAGAGAGAGATGGCCGACCCTCAGAGAGAGAGAGAGAGAGAGAGAGAGAGAGAGAGAGAGAGAGAGAGAGAGAGAGAGAGAGAGAGAGAGAGAGAGAGAGAGAGAGAGAGAGAGAGAGAGAGAGAGAGAGAGAGAGAGAGAGAGAGAGAGAGAGAGAGAGAGAGAGAGAGAGAGAGAGAGAAACGGAATAGATTGAAGATAGAAACGGAATAGATCGAAGAGACAGAGAGAGACATGGAAACGGAACAGATTGAAGAGAAAGACATGGAAACGGAATAGATTGAAGAGAGAGAGAGAGAGCCATGGAAACGGAATAGATTGAGTCATGTTTTTTGCAATTCAACTTAAATGAGTGTGCATCAAGTGAGGCTTGAACCAGCAACCTTGTGGTCGTGAGGCACTCTTAGGTAGCTGCAACACTACCTATAGTGCTACAGCTTTGTCCAGGCTGATATTGTCTGTTGAGGATCACAAACTCTTGCCTTCTGTCATGACCCAAGCCCCTGTTTCACTAACACTAAGATCACTCGTTCACAAACCATTTACCAATTAAGAAATTGTACATCTCCTCAGAAGCAAAACTAGTGAAAGTAGCCGATCTACAAGCTCACAAACCATTAAAAGTTGTCAGATTGTACATCGGCTATTTTCACAATGAAGTATGTTATACATTGAAAAAACATACTCTCATTGCTATCTGAAAAGTTGTGAGATTGTAGATCAGCTGTATGTAAAAAACACTCAATTAAGTATTTCATGTTATCTTTAACAATTGCAGATGTATTCATTGATAGTCATGTTGTGTGAAATGCAACTTAGATGAAGTCTGCACCAAGTGAGGCTTGAACTGGTGACCTTCAGGTTGTGGGGCACACATTTAAGCGAGAAGCCACCAACAGACAAGAACCTGTGAAAAAGGAGATCACACAGATCATACAGTTTCACGCAAATAGCTGAAAAATCCTGGGTTTAAGTGTTTTTCAAACTGCTCAAGATTGCGGACAATCTAAGGGCGGTGCTTACTGGTCAACGTGATAGATGTGTTCCTCATTAGTCAAGGCACATGTGTAAGCAGGTCTAATGGCTGTCGGCCAAACGAGGCATGACTTTTGCCTGTTTAAAGTTTCAATTTTCAAAAAATTGCTATAGCGCCCCCGTTTGACCAATTGGAGTAAGATTGGTTTCAGTGATATTTGGAATGGCCCTTTACATTTCTGCAAAGTTTCAAAGAATGGTAAGTCTGCATGTATGTGTTAGGGGCAGATGAATAATTGTCATAAAACTGCAATATTCATTGGCTCATTAAAGCTTCATTTTTTCACTTATGGAAGATATTTTGCAAACGTTTTTTGGTATAGGTCCAAAGTTCATGTGTAAAAAGTTTCGTGCAGATTACTCAAAAATCCCAGGAGGAGATAGGTTTTAACTGTTTTTCATATAATTCAAAATGGTGGGAGATCTAAAGGTCAGAGGTCAAAAGTCAGAGTGTGAAAGTTGTTCAGCATGAGGAGACGCATGTGTGCATCGAAGATTCATGGCTGTAGGTGAAACAGGGCATGAGTTGTACCTGTTCAAAGTTGTCATTTTCAACTGAGTGCTATAGTGCCACCTTTTGACGAAAGATTGTGAGATTTATTTTTTGATCGTTTTTCATGACCATCTACCATATGGCCGAGTTTCGTAAAAAGCGACTGCACGGTTCAGCCAGAACTGGCAAAAACGGCAGAAGAAGAAGAAATGGAATAATGCCAATAACAATACGGGTCCATGCTGGAAGCCTGGCCCGTAAAAAAAAAAAAGTCATCTCTGTAGTCAGGTGATCGAGACAGATCCGTCCCATTTTTCACTTTCCAGCCTAATAGGATCTATTCACAGCAGCCATATTATGAAGACATTCACAGTGTGTTACCAATGATACTAATGAAGGCTCTGTTCCATTTAGTGTAGAACAGTGGTTTCCACGACCCCCATAACTCTGAGAGTGTACAAATTTGTACACTCTCAGAGTTACACATCTGTAAGGGGCGATTTGGAAGCCCATTAGGGTCCCCGCCGGACCCCAACTGTAGACCCACTGGTGTAACAGAGTGTTTCCAGTGAGCCAACATGCAACAATATCAGCACCCTGACTCTGTTTGACCAGAATGGAACAGAGCCTTCATTAGTATCATTGGTAACACCTGTGAATGTCTTCACAATATGGCTGCATGCTGTGAATAGAGCCTATTGGCGAATTCCGAACAATAGCCTACCTGACCTGGCGGAGACCTGTGCTCTTGGCAATTTTTGAACAGCCAACATCTAAAAGGACGTGTGATTGTGATGCAATGTCAACCACTTTCGCTGGAGACGCCCACTCATGACACGTGTCACATTAAAGGCCTTAAAGGGATAGTTCACCCAATTATTTAACCCATTGATTCTACATGTCTCCTAAATCAAGTTCTGAAAAACGTTTGTTTCTATATCAGTGGTGCTCAATCTTTTTCATGTCAAGGACCCCCAAAATGATATGTATTTGGCCGTGGACCCCCATCAAAATATGTTGTTCCAGGGACCCCCAGAAGCAAAGATTTGAGTTAAAAATATTCGCTTTAAAAATATATATATTCAGAAGATTTTCAGACATTTTCACGATTTTTCAAAAATAGCAGATCTACAAGCTCGTAGCGCGGCACCGAGTGCCGCGCTACGAGCTTGTAGAGCTTGTAGATCTGCTATTTTTGAATAGCCCAACGTGTAAAATAATGCTTTTTAGCTCAAATCTAAAAATTACACAGTTCCAGGTCTTAATGGGTTAAAGGGATAGTTCACCCAATTATTTAATCGATCGAATAGTCACCGACCTTTTCACCTTTTTCTACTTTTGAAACGTCTTTCCCAAACAGTGGGTCGTGACCAATTTGTGGATTGCGGATAGATTATTGTTGCTCTCGAGTGAATAGCTCTTATTTCTCCTCCCTCCCCATCTCTCTCTCTCTCTCTCTCTCCCTCTCTCTAACCCCTCCCCCACCCTCCTCCCCCCCCCCCAAAAAAAAAGGTCACGGCCTCTTCGGCTCCTTCGAGATGCTGTCGTCGTGGCGACGGACGCGCGAGGACCAGCACGTCAAAGAGCGCGTGGCGGCCACCTTCGAGGACGTGATGCCGCGCCTCTCGGGCTCCACGCTGCTGCACCTGGCGGCGCTGGGCCTGGCCGCCTCCCCCTTGACCAACATGGAGGCGGTGCGCCTCTTCTGCCGCACGGCGGCGCTGGGCGTGGCCGTGGGCTATGCCTACACGCTCTCCTTCTACGGCTCCTGCCTGGTGTTCACCGGCTACCTGGAGACGGGTTACCGCCACGCCTGCTTCTGCCGCCGCGTGCCGCCGCGCCCCACGGACGACGACGAGCGGCGGCCGGACGACGCCCGGCCCCGGCCCCCCGCCTGGTACCGCTGCCTGATGTACACCCGCTACCAGGTACAGTAAGGGTTAACTCTTTAACACATTGACCGCATAGAACGTAGTCCTACGGTCCCTTAAATCCTACTGTTAAGCGCCGAGACCGTAGTGCTACGGTCCGGGTGTTTTTTCCTTTTTTTCGATTATTATTATTTTTTTCCAATTTTCTAGGGGTACCATTTTCAGTGTAACACCACCGGAAGTCGACCGGAAGTGCGATCCCGTTTTTTGTTTCCCGTCGGCCTCCATTCTAAGGCGCACACTAAAACCCTTGTTTATCCTGTGTAGTTTTTTCTCCTCGCATTTCCCATGTTAACATAAACGGTCAGAACTCAAACATGGCGGCTCCGTTTGACACGTGGTCTGGACTAGTACACACAGGGACATGTGCACGTTGTTTACAAACAGTCCATCGCGCATTCTAAAGGATTTTAACAAGGTCTATGGCGACGTGAAAAAAAACAAAAACAACAATAAAACCTTGGCACTGGTGAGTACATTCTGAGATTAGCCCTTAGCGGTGGATGTGTTAAGACCTGAGAACACATCTGTATGTCATTTTTAGATTTTGTTGGGCTATTCAAAAATAGCAGGTCTACAAGCTCATTGCCGCGCTACGAGCTTGTATATCTGCTATTTTTGAAAAATCATGAACATTTTTTTGCAAATCTTTGAATATACATATATTTAAAGCGAGCATTTCTAACTAAAATGTTATTGCTTCTGGGGGATTCTACAAATGTCTTCTAAATCAGTTTAAAACAGTTTTCTGAAACACTGATGCTGCTATAATATCAGTGTCAGTGTCAAGGAGCCCCACAACGATATGTATTTGGCTGCGGACCCCCATCTCAAAACATTTTTTTCCAGGGACCCCCAGAAGCAAATATTTGAGTAAAAAACAATTGCTTTATAGATATATATTCAAAGATTTGAAGAAAAAAAACACGATTTAAAAAAAAAAATAGCAGATCTACAAGCTCATAGTGCGGCACTCGGTGCCGCGCTATGAGCTTGTATATCTTAATGCCTGATGTACACATGCTACGAGGTACAGTAAGGGTTAATGTGTGATGTACACACACTACCAGCCAAGCATACATGATTTAGTTTTATTGTCTCCACCAGGCCGAAAGGCATGGCGAGAGAGTATGTTTTGCACCCTGTCTGTCCGTCCGTCCGTCCGTCCGTCCGTCCGTCCGTCCGTCCGTCCGTCCGTGTGTCCATCTGTCTGTGTACAGCTAATCTCCGGCACCGTTGGCCCGCTCGTTGCGAAACTGTGCACACACTCTCCCCGGATGCCAATTCATAACCTCTGCCCCAAATTTTCCACTTGGGCCTGTAATAGCGCCACCAGGAGGCCGATTTGTGCAAAACATTTTTTTTCATATTACTCCTACAGATTTTATCCAAACATCGTGCAAATCGGTACTAATTATCTGAGTAGTCATGTGATCAACACGGATCTGTCAGATTTCCCCTATTCCATCCTGATTGGCTAAGATTGGCCTCCAAAGTTTGCAGCATTGGTTCCGTGAAATTGTGCATGCACATTCCCACTAGGCCGAGGAAGAAATGCCACTTAAAAATGTTCAAATCAGCCTCATGGTGGCGCTATAACAGGCCGATTCACGTTTTTAACTGCTTGAAACTTTGCACGCACTCTCCCTAGAGGCCAAGGAAAAACCTTTGCCATGCATTTTTTCACATTTGCCTTTTAGAGCGCCACCAGGAGGCTGACTTTTGTAAAAAGAAAATTGCTAAAAAACTCATTCAGATTCTCTCCAAAAATCATGGAAGTGTCGATATTTCATATTCCATCCTAATTGGCTAACATTGGCTTCCAAAGTTTGCTGGATAGGTCCGTTTTAACAAAATGCCTCAAATTATGAACGCAACGTGCCGAGGAAGAAATGCCACCCTTTTCACATTGGCCTGCTATAGCGCCACCAGCAGGTCTAATTTAGCAAAACATATTTTTTTTGAACAAAATGCCTCAAATCATGAATGCAGTGTCCGGTTGCCTTGCAAGGCTTAAGAAGAAATGGCGGCCCTTTTCACATTGGCCTATTATAGCGCCACCAGGAGGCCACATTAACCTAGCTGACCTGGCGGAGACCATGTGCTCCGAGGAGCACTTTTTCTAGTTCATAATGTTCCAATGTTCAAAACCAAACAAAAACACATTCATTAAAGGACGACTTCACCGATTTTCAACCTATCTTCATATAATTGGTAATCACTAATACTCATGATAAAATGGTACCATTTTTTTCTACTTGGTCTGTGTCTCATAGGAGGGCTGTGGACAGTCCAGAAATCCGTCTACCAGTGACATCATCGTTAGACATGTTTTTTTTTTTTCCGAACAAGATTTTACATTTTTTATTTAGATTTTTTTTAACACGAGAACAATGGCTTCTATTATTGCATTGCAACTTTCCAGGAATAGAAAGCCTGCAGTTTCTATTAGCTTGGATTCCCCATTGATGATGTCACTGGTAGACGGGACTCTGAACTGTCCACAGCCCTCCTCTGAGACACAGACCGAGTAGAAAGAAATTGTACCATTTTATCATGAGTATTAGTGAGGACCAGTTATATGAAGATAGGTTGAAAATCGGTGAAGTCGTCCTTTAAGTCATTAACCTTGATCATTCGTGTGACAATAAATCAACTAACATGTTTGTAACCGTGACATCCTTTTACCGCCAGGACGAGACCCCGCCCCGCCCGCCCCCCCACCACCCCCACCCACCCAACGCCGCCCCCCCGCCCCTCCCCCACGGCTACGGCGGCGGACCGGGCGGCGGGGTCGGGCGCCACGCCATCGCCAACAACAACAACAACCCCAGCCTGGCCCATCACCACGCCCACGCCCATGGGCGCGGCCACGAGGCCAACAACAACAGCAGCGCACTGGCGGACCCCCACCCCCCTCACCCCCACGCCCACCCGGACCCCCACCTACACCTGGGGAACTACACCTTGTCGTCGACCCCGCCCTCCGGCCTGGTGGCCACGCCCCCGGACAGCCACCTGCTGCTGGGCTGCGTGCAGCGTTGCTATGGAGACTGGATCACCAACACCTACGTCAAACCCTTCGTGGTTCTGCTCTACCTGGTCTATGTGAGCTTTGGGCTCATGGGCTTCCTGCAGGTACACACACACACACACACACACACACACACACACACACACACACACACACACACACACACACACACGCACGCACACGCACACGCACACACACACACTGCTCTTTTCTCCCTCTACACCTATACCTCTTTGCCAAAAATAGCAGATCTACAAGCCCACAACGCCTCGCGCTGCGAGGCGTTGTGAGCTTGTAGATCTGCTATTTTTGGCTAAAGTTCTCCTCAGAAAAGGGATGCTAGGTTTCGAGTGGTTATGGTAAAAAGAAAAATCGTATCACATAAAGATTTGGCGGACCCCCTGTAGTAACTCTGAGGACCCCCTAGGGGTCCCGGACCCCCTGTTGAAGACCCCTGCTGTAAACTGGGCACACTTCAAAAGGGCATTTCTGGTCAAGAGGGCAAAGGGCTCTAGCACCACCTAGAGTCTATGTGTGCACGTCCCTGCACACACACACACACACACACACACACACACACGCACACGCACACGCACACACACGCATACACACACACACGCACATGCACACGCACACGCACACGCATACGCACACGCACACACCAACACAGTCTCACTCCGAAGAAGGCACATATTGCCTTTTGGTCAGAACCCCAGGAAGGCAGTATGTGTCGTCCAAGTCCGCCCCCGGCGACAATATGCGCCTTCCAGGGTCACTCATAGACATTCATAGAATTCCTCAAAAGGCAACCTGCGCCTTCTTAGACGTTCCATTGATAATACATTGGACTGACACAACGTGAGCTAAGAGACGTGGTTTAAATGCAACATAACACACATCACCACCCAAACAAACCTGGAAATATTCTGTGCATTTTCATATTTTGTTGATCATTTTTCGATAAGTGTTTGTTGAGAACGAGAGATTTGTTTAACTTTTCCAACCCCGTGACGTCACGTCAGATTACTTCCGCATTCCGCGTGTTCGTACTGATGTCTCTGTCAGTGTCAATAAAGATCTGACAAAACAAATGTTTTATGATCTATATATCTATCTACATAAACGTTCAAATGTTTTAAAAAGGTGCTGACCCTATGGCCACGGATGTTACAATTATGTACGGGCCCTTAAAAGTACCCGTATCTTCCGTATTGTTTAATAAAAAGCATTTTAATCTGATTGGTGGCCATTTTATCAGAGAGTTGTAATGTTGCGTGAGTGCAGTACACCTTTCAACCCATAGGGTCACGTGAAAACATATGGAGAAAATGGCCAGCAATTGGATTAAAAGGCTTTTTATTGAACATTACAAAAGATAGAGGTACTTTTGAGAACCCATACATGATTTTAACATCTGTGGCCATGAGTTAATCATTTTATATTTGAAGTGTGAAGGTTTATGTAGATGTACAGGCTGTAAATGGAGAAGTGCAAAAACCAGGTTAAAGTGTCTGACTGCCATAATGTATTATGGTTTCCTATCTGGACATAAACATTAAAACATCAAAACAGATCAGACCAGGGTGCTGGTCACACCCCACTGACCCCAGTCTGTATAATCTGCCCCGGTAACAACAGGTGACCCAGGGCTCGGACCCCAGCGCCCTGGTTGCCATGGATACGGCCACGGTCCTGTACGCGCGCGCCCAGCAGCGCTACTTCAGCTCCTACTCCCCCGTCATCGGCTTCTACATCTACGAGAGCGCCCCCTACTGGAACGCATCGGTGCAGCGGGACCTGCTGGAGTACGCCAAGGTATATATACGCCAAGATGTAGGACCCCCCCTACGGGGGGAGGGGTCCTCAATGGACCATATTCACACGGCGGCCATATTGCCATTAAAACCCATTAAAATGACAAGAACTGTCATTTTTAGACTTGAGCTAAAAAAGCATTATTTTACACTTTGGGCTATTCAAAAACAGCAGATCTACAAGCTCATAGCGCGGCACCGAGTGCCGCACTACGAGCTTGTAGATCTGCTATTTTTGAAAAGTTGTGAAAATGTGTGCAAATCTGTGAACATATATATTATTTTAAAGTGAACATTTTTAACTCAAATCTTTGCTTCTCATTTTGAGACCAATACATCTCATTTTTTTCTTGACAATTATGAAAAAGTTTGAGCAAGTATTTGAATATATTTTTCAGTTTTCTGAAAAACGTTGCTATATATATCAGTGGCGCTCAAACCTTTTATTGTCAAGGACCCCCAAAATGATTTGTATTTGGCCGCTGACCCCCATCTCAAAATATTTAGCTCCAGGGACCCCCCAGAAGCGAAGGTTTGAGTTACAAATGTTACAAATGTAGTTACAAATGTAATTTGAGTTACAAATGTAACTCAAACACAAATGTGTTTGAGTTACACATGTTTGAGTTACAAATGTACAAACTGATATAGAAACATACGTTTTTTTTTTTTGGATTGTTGGGATTTAGGAGACATTTTGTAGAATCGGCTTCGGATCTTATGATGTGTTTAAGAATAGTTTCATATTTACTCAGTACTTTAAAGTACATTTAGATTCCTGATCCCTGATTGGGTGAACTATTCCTTTTAACCCATTAAGACCTGGAACTGTGTCATTTTTTGATTTGAGCTAAAAAGCATTATTTTACACTTTGGGCTATTCAAAAATAGCAGATATACAAGCTCGTAGCGCGGCACCGAGTGCCGCGCTACGAGCTTGTAGATCTGCTACTTTTGAAAAATCGTGAAAATGTGTGCAAATCTTCTGAATATATTTATTTTTAAAGCGAACATTTTTAACTCAAATCTTTGCTTCTGGGGGGTCCCTGGAACAACATATTTTGATGGGGGTCCGCGGCCAAATACATATCATTTTGTGGGTCCTTGACATGAAAAAGACTGAGCACCACTGATATAGAAACATATGTTTTTTCAGAAAACTGTTGAGATTTAGGAGACATGTAGAATCGGCTTCAGGTCTCAATGGGTTAGGAATACTTTCATATTTACTCGAGTACATTTAGATTCCTGATACCTGGTCCCTGCGTGTGTCCTCCTCAGGGCTTCCAGAGGATCAGCTGGCTGGAGTCGTACCTGGGCTACCTCTCGGAGCGCAACCTCTCCACCTCTCTGCCGCGGCGCAACTTCACGCGCACGCTGCGCCACGACTTCCTGCGCGAGGCGCGCTTCGCCCACTTCGCCGACGACATCATCTTCGCCGAGCGCGGCGGAGGCCGCGCTGGCGCCGGCGCCGACTCTGACTCCGACGAGCCCGACGTGGCGGCGTCGCGCGTCTTCCTCGTGGCCAAGACCACGGAGAACAAGCGCGAGGAGATGTCCGTGCTGCTGGACACGCTGCGCCGCCTCTCTCTCACCTCGCGCATACGCTTCCTCATCTTCAACCCGTCCTTCGTCTACCTGGACCGCTACGCCGCCGCCGTCTCCTGGCCCCTCCGCCACTCCCTCCTCGCCGTGCTCTTCCTCCTGGGCCTCTCGGCGCTGACGCTCACCGAGCCGCTGGTGGCCGCCTGGCTGGGCCTCACGCTGCTCTCGGTGCAGTTCGGCGTGCTGGGCTTCATGACGCTGTGGGGCGCCGAGCTGGACTGCATGTCGGTGCTCTGCCTCATCTCGGCGCTGGGCCACGCGGCCGACTCGGCCGGGCCCTTGCTCTGCGGCTTCGCGGCGGGCCGCGGCGGCAGCCGCACGCGCTGGGTGCGCGCGGCGCTGGAGCGCCACGGCGTGCCCTCGCTGCAGACGCTGCTCTGCTACCTGGGCGCGCTCGCCCCGCTCTGCGCCGTGCGCTCCAACCTCACCTGGACGCTGTTCCGCTGCCTGGCGCTGACGGCCGGCTGCTCGGCGCTGCACAGCCTGGCCTTCCTGCCCACGCTGCTCACCTTCCTGCCCCCCGCCAAGACGGACGGCTCCTCCCACCACCACGGACACGAGGGGGGGGAGGGGGGGGATGACGGGGAGGGGGAGGAGCCGGGGGAGGGGCCAGTGCGGGAGGTGGAGTGCGTGGAGATGAACGACAGCACGAGGGTGGTGGACCAGATCACCACCGTCTGAGCGGAACACCGGTACGGACGGAACCGGACCCGGTGGTGGTGTTGTTGTTGTCGTGGCCACCACGCGCGGAGACCGTCTGTTTCCATGGCGACCGCTTCTTGCTCTGGGATTGATCCGTTGTAGCGGAGCGGGGCTATTAGTGCCACGCCCACACGCTAATGACATGACGAAAAAAAACAAACATAAGACGATCCTTCAAGAGAGAGGTTTGTGTGTGTGTGTGTGTGTGTGTGTGTGTGTGTGTGTGTGTGTGTGTGTGTTGTGTGTGTGTGTGTGTGTGTGTGTGTGTGTGTGTGTGTGTGTGTGTGTGTGTGTGTGTGTGTGTGTGTGTGTGTGTGTGTGTGTGTGTGTGTGTGTGTGTGTGTGTGTGTGTGCGCGTGCGCGCGTGCGTTTGTGCGCGTGTGCGTGTGTGCGCGCGCGCGCGTGTATATGTGTGTGTGTGTGTGTGTGTGTGTGTGTGTGTGTGTGTGTGTGTGTGTGTGTGTGTGTGAGAGAGAGAGAGAGAGAGAGAGAGCGAGAGAGAGAGAGAAAGGGAGAAGGCCAAAGGAAGGACAGTTATAAACGTTGAGCTGGTATCCATGGTTACCAGCTCGTTGGTGTAACGAGGCAGCCAATGAAAAGCTGACAATGAGGCTGGCCAATGAGGAGCTGACATGCAGCCGTGAGGTCAGTCCTATGTGGAGTGATGATGTCATCATCGTCACACGGAGAAACGCCCACTTCCTTTCACAACCTTTCAAACTTGGCTTTAGAATCACCGCTATAACAATGTAGGTTATATTTATATAACATGTAGGTTTATATTATATAGAACCTATGGGGGTCTTCAACAAGGGGGTCCGGGGACCCCTAGGGCATTGGTTCTCAAAGTGGGGTCCGGGGACCCCCCAGGGGGTCCTTGAGGGAGTTCCAGGGGATCATTCCCCAGCTAAATGATAGATAGTTAGGAATCAAATCCCTTACGGGTCTGTAACTCTGAGAGTGTACAAATGGAACCAAATTCTCCATTCTAAGGCGCACACTAAAACCCCTGTTTAGCCCTTGTAGTTTTTTCTTCTCGCATTTCCCATGTTAACATAAACGGTCAGAACTCAAACATGGCGGCTCTGTTTGACACGCGGTCTGAACTCGTAGACACAGGGACATGTGCACGATGTTTACAAACAGTGCATCGCGCATTCTAAAGGACTTTAACGGGGCCTATGGCGACGTGAAAAAAACAAAAAACAACAATAAAACCTTGGCACTGGTGAGTACATTATGAGATTAGCCCTTGGTGGTGGATGTGTTAACATGAATCCAACACTGATCACAGGGTCTCTCAAACAAGTCAATGAAGTTATCTATGAAGTCTATGACAAAGTTTAATCTGCAACACAATGTTATACAATATGTATACGGGGGGGTCCCTGCTTCAGCTCTCTCTCAGTTAGGGGGTCCTTGGCCCGAAAGACGTTGAAGACCCCTTGTTATAGGTTATAGAAATAATGTAACCTATAGGTTATATATATAATATAACCGCTATTCTGCTATGTTTGCCAACGTCACAACTTGCACAACTAAAACAGCTACAATGAAACGAGGAAATGATTCTGTGAGTGTTTTTACTTTGATGACGGATAAATAAAACGGTGGAACTGAGAGAATGGCGTCTTATGTTCAAACACTGCTGTGGTGTGAGTGAGCGAGCGAGCGAGCGAGCGACTGACTGACTGCTGACTGTGAGGTTCAATTCATAAAGGTCTCACAGGTAATTTTATTACCTGTTTTATAAAGCCGATAAAGTATAGGTTTGGACCATGACGGAGGCGCGCCGACTCAGCAGACCTTGAGGCTAAGGAGTCGCGCCCTAGCGCCTCCAGGCGCGAGTGCCCGCGACGACCAGCCGATGGTCAGCTAGTCGAATCAGCGCCGTCCGAGTTATGTGCCGATAGGGACAGAATCGTAAATAGGTACGTAAAGAGGCAGACTATTTCTGTTATTAAGGCTTTGTGCTTTCTATTAGACTGTGCAGGGCAGAGGCGTCTAATCTCTGAGTCAGGGTAATCGCATACCCTCGGATTAGAACTATTTCTTAATTCCATTTAAAGATGTGTTTACACTATATTTTATAACCCATGGATAGATGCTAAGAAGACACAGTCTTTGAACCCAGTTAGCATATCCACAGTTCTGGTGTTCACACCTCCAATTTGGAAGACAATTAGCTCCCTGTTGATGGTCCAAATGTTGATGGCTCTTGGTATCAATGTGTCCCCATTGATATTCTCATTAACTCAACAATGAGATCTCCCACTCAACTCTGTGGTTGATGTAGGTGATCCACTCCATTGTTTAGGTTAGTAAGAATATGTGGATAGTTTCAGTTCTTTTGGGCAGTTTAGAAGTTTAGACCCCCTGGATATTTTGTGCTAAGTCTTGTAATCCATTGTTTTTCATGGAATCTTCTCTGCCCAATTGTCCAGCGGTCATTGTATTCCAAGCCGCATACTTTTATAGCATCAATCCCATGTGTCATAAACAGTTGTGGAAAGTAACTAAGTACATTTACTCAAGTACTGTAGTTAAGTACAATTTTGAGGTATTTGTACTTTACTTGAGTATTTCCAATTTCTAATATTTTTACTTCTACTCCACTACATCTCAGAGGCAAATATTGTACTTTTACTCCACTACAATTATTTGAAAACTTTAGTTACTAGTTACTTTTCAGGTATAAACTATGATATAATGAAACATACATTAACCACTTTAGCCCTATTTTATACCTATAGGCTATTTGAAAATAGCCGATCTACAAGCTCACAATGCGTCGCAAAGCGACGCATTGTGAGCTTGTAGATCGGCTATTTTCAAACATTTTTGTACTTTTACTTTTGGTACTTTAAGTACATTTTGATGCCAATACTTTTGTACTTTTACTCAAGTACATTTTTAATTCAGGACTTTTACTTGTAACAGAGTATTTTTATTTTGCAGTATTGGTACTTTTACTTAAGTAGAGAATTTGAGTACTTTTTCCACCACTGGAAGTGTTGAACAATTAATAAATGGGTATCTTTGTCATTATTAATGGTGTACCTGTGTTGGCTTATTCTACAGGTGCACTGTGAATAATGTCCACTAGGAGGTGCACTGTGAATAATGTCCACTAAGGGGTGCACTGTGAATAATGTCCACTAAGGGGTGCACTGTGAATAATGTCCACTAAGGGGTGCACTGTGAATAATGTCCACTAAGGGTGCACTGTGAACAATGTCCACTAGGAGGTGCACTGTGAATAATGTCCACTAGGCGTGCACTGTGAATAATGTCCACTAAGGGTGCACTGTGAATAATGTCCACTAAGGGTGCACTGTGAATAATGTCCACTAGGGGTGCACTGTGAATAATGTCCACTAGGAGGTGCACTGTGAATAATGTCCACTAAGGGTGCACTGTGAATAATGTCCACTAGGGGTGCACTGTGAATAATGTCCACTAGGAGGTGCATTGTGAATAATGTCCACTAGGGGTGCACTGTGAATAATGTCCACTAGGGGTGCACTGTGAATAATGTCCACTAAGGGGTGCACTGTGAATAATGTCCACTAGGGGTGCACTGTGAATAATGTCCACTAGGAGGTGCACTGTGAATAATGTCCACTAGGGGTGCACTGTGAATAATGTCCACTAGGGGTGCACTGTGAATAATGTCCACTAGGGGTGCAGTGTGAATAATGTCCACTAAGGGGTGCACTGTGAATAATGTCCACTAAGGGGTGCACTGTGAATAATGTCCACTAGGGGTGCAGTGTGAATAATGTCCACTAAGGGGTGCACTGTGAATAATGTCCACTAAGGGGTGCACTGTGAATAATGTCCACTAGGGGTGCACTGTGAATAATGTCCACTAAGGGTGCACTGTGAATAATGTCCACTAGGAGGTGCACTGTGAATAATGTCCACTAGGAGGTGCACTGTGAATAATGTCCACTAGGGGTGCAGTGTGAATAATGTCCACTAAGGGGTGCACTGTGAATAATGTCCACTAGGGGTGCAGTGTGAATAATGTCCACTAGGGGTGCACTGTGAATAATGTCCACTAAGGGGTGCACTGTGAATAATGTCCACTAGGGGTGCACTGTGAATAATGTCCACTAGGAGGTGCACTGTGAATAATGTCCACTAGGAGGTGCACTGTGAATAATGTCCACTAGGGGTGCAGTGTGAATAATGTCCACTAAGGGGTGCACTGTGAATAATGTCCACTAAGGGGTGCACTGTGAATAATGTCCACTAGGGGTGCACTGTGAATAATGTCCACTAAGGGTGCACTGTGAATAATGTCCACTAGGAGGTGCACTGTGAATAATGTCCACTAGGAGGTGCACTGTGAATAATGTCCACTAGGAGGTGCACTGTGAATAATGTCCACTAGGAGGTGCACTGTGAATAATGTCCACTAAGGGTGCACTGTGAATAATGTCCACTAAGGGTGCACTGTGAATAATGTCCACTAGGAGGTGCACTGTGAATAATGTCCACTAGGAGGTGCACTGTGAATAATGTCCACTAGGAGGTGCACTGTGAATAATGTCCACTAGGAGGTGCACTGTGAATAATGTCCACTAGGAGGTGCACTGTGAATAATGTCCACTAAGGGTGCACTGTGAATAATGTCCACTAGGGGTGCACTGTGAATAATGTCCACTAGGAGGTGCACTGTGAATAATGTCCACTAGGGGTGCACTGTGAATAATGTCCACTAGGAGGTGCACTGTGAATAATGTCCACTAGGGGTGCAGTGTGAATAATGTCCACTAAGGGGTGCACTGTGAATAATGTCCACTAGGGGTGCACTGTGAATAATGTCCACTAGGGGTGCACTGTGAATAATGTCCACTAGGAGGTGCACTGTGAATAATGTCCACTAGGGGTGCAGTGTGAATAATGTCCACTAAGGGGTGCACTGTGAATAATGTCCACTAAGGGGTGCACTGTGAATAATGTCCACTAGGGGTGCATTGTGAATAATGTCCACTAAGGGGTGCACTGTGAATAATGTCCACTAAGGGGTGCACTGTGAATAATGTCCACTAGGAGGTGCACTGTGAATAATGTCCACTAGGGGTGCACTGTGAATAATGTCCACTAGGGGTGCACTGTGAATAATGTCCACTAGGGGTGCACTGTGAATAATGTCCACTAGGAGGTGCACTGTGAATAATGTCCACTAGGAGGTGCACTGTGAATAATGTCCACTAGGGGTGCACTGTGAATAATGTCCACTAGGAGGTGCACTGTGAATAATGTCCACTAGGGGTGCACTGTGAATAATGTCCACTAGGAGGTGCACTGTGAATAATGTCCACTAGGAGGTGCACTGTGAATAATGTCCACTAGGGGTGCACTGTGAATAATGTCCACTAGGAGGTGCACTGTGAATAATGTCCACTAGGGGTGCACTGTGAATAATGTCCACTAGGAGGTGCACTGTGAATAATGTCCACTAGGGGTGCACTGTGAATAATGTCCACTAGGGGTGCACTGTGAATAATGTCCACTAGGAGGTGCACTGTGAATAATGTCCACTAGGGGTGCAGTGTGAATAATGTCCACTAAGGGGTGCACTGTGAATAATGTCCACTAGGGGTGCAGTGTGAATAATGTCCACTAGGGGTGCAGTGTGAATAATGTCCACTAGGGGTGCAGTGTGAATAATGTCCACTAAGGGGTGCACTGTGAATAATGTCCACTAGGGGTGCAGTGTGAATAATGTCCACTAAGGGGTGCACTGTGAATAATGTCCACTAGGGGTGCATTGTGAATAATGTCCACTAAGGGGTGCACTGTGAATAATGTCCACTAAGGGGTGCACTGTGAATAATGTCCACTAGGGGTGCACTGTGAATAATGTCCACTAGGGGTGCACTGTGAATAATGTCCACTAGGGGTGCACTGTGAATAATGTCCACTAGGGGTGCACTGTGAATAATGTCCACTAGGGGTGCACTGTGAATAATGTCCACTAGGGGTGCACTGTGAATAATGTCCACTAGGGGTGCACTGTGAATAATGTCCACTAGGGGTCGCACGGTGCTCATAACTTGTTTGGTCTAGTTCTCAGGGAAGCACCTGGAGATGCTGTTTGGTACGCACCCTACATTTTTCCAGAATATTTGACAATATTATATTTGTTTTAATATAGAAATAGGTATTTATGACCGAATTGGAGGCTAGACGATAAGAGCGTTTCAGGGGCTGATTCAGAGCACGTTACATAGCTCAGTGAAACGGAGCCAAAGTAAAAAAGTACTGTACTTAAGTAAAATGTTTTGGTATTTTTTTTGTGCTTTCTTCTGTATTTCCAATGTTCAGTACTTTTACTTCTACTCCATTACATCTCATGCTAAACACACACTATAGTCTATAGTGGTAAAATATAATACCTTATAAACAGTGGTGGAAAAAGTACTCAAATTCTTTACTTAAGTAAAAGTACAAATACTGCAATATAGAAATACTCTTTTACAAGTCCAGAATTCAAACTGTACTTGAGTAAAAGTACAAAAGTATTGGCATCAAAATGTACTTAAAGTACCAAAATTAAAAGTACTAAATATTTGAAAATAGCCTATGTATAAAATAGGGCTA
>NC_139959.1:44497951-44507951 GCF_963454915.1 Gymnoscopelus microlampas | reverse complement strand
TCTTTGGCTATTCAAAAAATAGCAGATCTACAAGCTCATAGCACCGAGTGCCGAGCTACAAGCTTGTAGATCTGCTATTTTTGAAAAATCGTGAAAATGTGTGCAAATCTTTTAATATATATATATATTGTTTTAAAGCGAAAAATGTTAACTCTAATCTTTGCTTCCGGGGGTCCCTGAAACATATATTTTTAGATGGGGGTCCGTGTCAAATACATGTCATTTTGGGGGTCCTTGACATGGAAAAAAGAACCACTGATATTATGGCGACATAAGTTTTTTCAAAAAACTGTTAAATCCCCCAGAAGCAAAGATTTAAGTTACAAATGTTCGCTTTTCTAACTCAAATCTCAAGATTTGCAAAAAAATAACTAAATTTCTAAAATAGCAGATCTACAAGCTCATAGCGCGGCACTCAGTGCCGCGCTATGAGCTTGTAAAAATGCTGCTTGTAAAAATGCCTTTTAGCTCAAATCAAAAAGTGACACAGATGCTTCTTCAAAGCTTAAAGGGTTAAGTACACGTTTGAAGAATTCTTACTTTACTTGAGTATTTCCCATTTCCAATACTTTTACTTCTACTCCACTACACCTCAGAGGCAAATGTTGTACTTTTACTCCACTACAATTATTTGAAAACTTTAGTTACTTTGTAGATTTTGATTATTATTTCAAAACACACTTTAACCACTTCAGACCTATATACATTTCGGCCATTTGAAAATAGCAGATCTACAAGCTCACAATGTGTTGTGAGCTTGTAGATCTGCTATTTAAAAAAAAAATACATTAATACATTTTTTACATGGTGGGGGTGCTATGAGCTTGTCGATCTGCTATTTTTGAAATATCGTGAACATTAATTCAAATCTTTGAATATATATATATTTTTAAAGCTATTTTTTTTTAACCTCTGATCTGTGCATCTAGGGGTCCCTGGAACAACATATTTTGAGATGGGGGTCTGCGGCCCAAATACATGTAATTATGGGGGTCGTTGACATGAAAACGTTTGAGAAGCACTGATATTAAAGATACAAACGATTTTTTTCCCCAAACACTGTTAGGATTTAGAGGACATTTGTAGAATCCCCCAGAGGCAAAGATTTGAGTAAAAAAAAAAACACGTTTGCTTGAATAAATATATTCAAAGATTTGCAATTTTTTTTTTTTTTTAAGTTTTAGTTTGACAGAACCAAGTCAGTTTGTTATTGTTTTAACTGGTATATAATGTACAACAGAACAACAATATGCAAATTCAACACAGACGTTCTATATTCACTAGATATGAATTTGCATACTGGAAAGGTTTCCTGCTGCAGTGTGCGTGTCTGACGCTCATTTGAATATGAATATTAATGCAACAGTAAAAACTGATCCCCCCCCCCCAGCCCACACACACACGCGCACGCACGCACGCACGCACGCACGCACGCACGCACGCACGCACGCACGCACGCACGCACGCAGGCAGGCAGGCAGGCAGGCAGGCAGGCAGGCAGGCAGGCAGGCAGGCAGGCAGGCAGGCAGGCAGGCACGCACGCACGCACACACACACACACACACACACACACACACACACACACACACACACACACACACACACACACACACACACACACACACACACACACACACACACACACACACACACAAACACAAACACAGGAAATTACACCTAAGACAGGCCTCTGTGGATAGCTTTAAAGCACCATTACACCTAAGACACACAGACCTCTGTGGATAGCTTTAAAGCACCATTACACCTAAGACACACAGACCTCTGTGGATAGCTTTAAAGCACCATTACACCTAAGACACACAGACCTCTGTGGATAGCTTTAAAGCACCATTACACCTAAGACAGACCTCTGTGGATAGCTTTAAAGCACCATTACACCTAAGACAGACCTCTGTGGATAGCTTTAAAGCACCATTACACCTAAGAGAGACAGACCTCTGTGGATAGCTTTAAAGCACCATTACACCTAAGACAGACCTCTGTGGATAGCTTTAAAGCACCATTACACCTAAGACAGACAGACCTCTGTGGATAGCTTTAAAGCACCATTACACCTAAGAGAGACAGACCTCTGTGGATAGCTTTAAAGCACCATTACACCTAAGAGAGACAGACCTCTGTGGATAGCTTTAAAGCACCATTACACCTAAGAGAGACAGACCTCTGTGGATAGCTTTAAAGCACCATTACACCTAAGACAGACAGACCTCTGTGGATAGCTTTAAAGCACCATTACACCTAAGAGAGACAGACCTCTGTGGATAGCTTTAAAGCACCATTACACCTAAGACAGACAGACCTCTGTGGATAGCTTTAAAGCACCATTACACCTAAGACAGTCTCTGTGGATAGCTTTAAAGCACCATTACACCTAAGACAGACCTCTGTGGATAGCTTTAAAGCACCATTACACTTAAGACAGACCTCTGTGGATAGCTTTAAAGCACCATTACACCTAAGACAGACCTCTGTGGATAGCTTTAAAGCACCATTACACCTAAGACAGACAGACCTCTGTGGATAGCTTTAAAGCACCATTACACCTAAGACAGACAGACCTCTGTGGATAGCTTTAAAGCACCATTACACCTAAGAGAGACAGACCTCTGTGGATAGCTTTAAAGCACCATTACACCTAAGAGAGACAGACCTCTGTGGATAGCTTTAAAGCACCATTACACCTAAGAGAGACAGACCTCTGTGGATAGCTTTAAAGCACCATTACACCTAAGACAGACAGACCTCTGTGGATAGCTTTAAAGCACCATTACACCTAAGAGAGACAGACCTCTGTGGATAGCTTTAAAGCACCATTACACCTAAGACAGACAGACCTCTGTGGATAGCTTTAAAGCACCATTACACCTAAGACAGTCTCTGTGGATAGCTTTAAAGCACCATTACACCTAAGACAGACCTCTGTGGATAGCTTTAAAGCACCATTACACTTAAGACAGACCTCTGTGGATAGCTTTAAAGCACCATTACACCTAAGACAGACCTCTGTGGATAGCTTTAAAGCACCATTACACCTAAGACAGGCCTCTGTGGATAGCTTTAAAGCACCATTACACCTAAGACAGACCTCTGTGGATAGCTTTAAAGCACCATTACACCTAAGACAGACCTCTGTGGATAGCTTTAAAGCACCATTACACCTAAGACAGACCTCTGTGGATAGCTTTAAAGCACCATTACACCTAAGACAGACCTCTGTGGATAGCTTTAAAGCACCATTACACCTAAGACAGACAGCCTCTGTGGATAGCTTTAAAGCACCATTACACCTAAGACAGACCTCTGTGGATAGCTTTAAAGCACCATTACACCTAAGACAGACAGACCTCTGTGGATAGCTTTAAAGCACCATTACACCTAAGACAGACCTCTGTGGATAGCTTTAAAGCACCATTACACCTAAGACAGACAGACCTCTGTGGATAGCTTTAAAGCACCATTACACCTAAGACAGACCTCTGTGGATAGCTTTAAAGCACCATTACACCTAAGACAGACCTCTGTGGATAGCTTTCAAGCACCATTACACCTAAGACAGACCTCTATGGATAGCTTTAAAGCACCATTACACCTAAGACAGTCTCTGTGGATAGCTTTAAAGCACCATTACACCTAAGACAGACAGACTCTGTGGATAGCTTTAAAGCACAATTACACCTAAGACAGACCTCTGTGAATAGCTTTAAAGCACAGCTCAAGACCTACTTCTTCACTCTTGCTTTTAGCTGATTTTTTTGGTTGATTTGTTAAATCTCTGTGTTGTTATCCATGTCATCACTGTATGGCCTGATTCACTGGCCTTTGCTATTATTTGAATGTTGTTTTATGCTTTTGTTTTTCTTTTTTGCTTTATTGTTAAATTAGTTGCAACTGCAATTGTATTGTTGCTCTGTAAAGCACTTTGAGCTGCATGCCATGTCATGAAAGGTGCTATACAAATACAGTTTATTATTATTATTATTAACCCATTGAGACCTGAAGCCGATTCTACATGTCTCCTACATCTCAACAGTATTCTGAAAAACGTATGTTTCTATATCAGTGCTGCTCAATCTTTTTCATGTCAAGGACCCCCAAAATGATATGAATTTGGCCGCGGACCCCCATCAAAATATGTTGTCCCAGGGACCCCCCAGAAGCAAAGATTTGAGTTACAAATGATCGCTTTAAAAATATATATATTCAAAGATTTGCACACATTTTCACGATTTTTCAAAAATAGCTCAAAGTGTAAAATAATGCTTTTAGCTCAAATCTAAAAATGAGACAGTTCCAGGTCTCAATGGGTTAAAGTGTTCATAATAATTGTAGTGCAATATAGTATGTATAATATACATACTATATTGCACTACAATTATTATGAACACTTTAGTTATACATTTCGTCCATTTGAAAATAGCAGATCTACAAGCTCACAATGTGTCGCATCACGACGCATTGTGAGCTTGTAGATCTCTTATTTTCAAAAGATTTTTAATACATTTTAGACATATGACCATGTGTGAAATGGGACATTCTACAATCTACATAACAAGTATATATACTTAAGTACATTTTGAAACCAATACTTTTGTACTTTTACTCAAGTACATTTGGAATAATGGACTTTTTACTTGAAACAGAGTATTTCTACATTGAAGTATTGATACTTTTACTCAAGTAAAAGATATGAATACCTTGTTCCACCACTGCATAGAGCACAGCCTTGAACCTTGAACTCACAGTTATATTACTGTACAACACAATGAGGTCACACACACACACACACACACACACACACACACACACACACACACACACACACACACACACACACACACACACACACACACACACACACACACACACACACACAAACACGTGCCTCTCAAACACCCTCTGGCTGTGGGTCAGAGCAGATACACACTCTTTACTACACACGAGGTGAGTCTCTGTCAGGTGGAAACCTCACATGTTCCAAAACTGTACAAGCTGTGGATCTGTTACTTCTTTTTAAATATATATATATATATATACACATATGTATTGCAGTTTTGAGCTTGTAGATCTGCTATTTTTGCTATTTTTGAATTGGAATCCTGAAATGTAACATTTTTATTTAAAGGAGTAGTTCACCCAAAAAATGACTTATTTTCTATCAATTGCACGCCCCATGAAGCCTTGATTTCATGGATCTGTTTTTGTTTTTGTGGCATTCCTAAGACAATAATTTGATGACTGGGTGTGTATCCGGTAGGAGACACAAAGAATCTACTTTGTGTCTCCTACCGGATACATTAGCCGGTCATCAAATTATTGTCTTAGGAATGCCACAAAAACAAAAACAGATCCATGAAATCAAGGCTTCATGGGGCGTGCAATTGATAGAAAATAAGTCATTTTTTGGGTGAACTACTCCTTTAATATCAAATGCATTTAGTTATACTTATGTTAACTTTATGAACTTAAATACAAATACATTGGACATAAAAAAGTAATTAAGCTACTACTATAGACTGAAGTCATTAAAGCGGGGCATGTTTACATGTTTAGAATCATAACAGCTGCATCAATAATATAATCACTATTCTGATATTAACCTGTGTGCCGCATTAACCCATTGAGACCTGAAGCCGATTCTATATGTCTCCTAAATCTCAACAGTTTTCTGAAAAACGTATGTTTCTGTATCAGTGGTGCTCAATCTTTTTCATGTCAAGGACCCCCACAATGATATGTATTTGGCCGCGGACCCCCATCAAAAATATTTTGTTCCAGGGACCCCCCCAGAAGCAAAGATTTGAGTTACAAAAGTTCGCTTTAAAAATGTATATTTCAGAGGATTTGCGCACATTTTTCACGATTTTTCAAAAATAGCAGATCTACAAGCTCGTAGCGCGGCACTCGGTGCCGCGTTACGAGCTTTATATCTGCTGTTTTTGAATAGCCCAAAGTGTAAAATAATGCTTTTTAGCTCAAATCTAAAAGTGACACAGTTCCAGTTCCTTAATGGGTTAAGTGAACGTGGGGGGGGCTGCATTAAGTGAAGGTGGGGGCTGCATTTTACTCCACTACAATTACTTAAAAACTATAGTTACTAGTTACTTTTCAGATATAAATTATGATATTCCGAAACATACATTAACCACTTTAAACCTATTTTATACCTATAGGCTATTTTCAAACATTTTTGTACTTTTACTTTTGGTACTTTAAGTACATTTTGATGCCAATACTTCTGTACTTTTACTCAAGTAAATTTAGAATTCCGGACTTTTACTTGTAACAGAGTACTTCTACGGTGCAGTATTGGTACTTTTACTTAAGTAAAATATGTGAGTACTTTTTCCACCACTGGTTAATTTACCAACATTTACTACAAAAAAAAATAACACCAAAAGTAGGAATATGGAGATAAGAGTTTCGTAAGCAGACTTATGGTCTAAATAACACCAGTTGTGTTTTTGCTGGAACCCGATCCATGTGAGAGCTTTGAGATCTGCCCTGCCCTGAGGGTCGTCTAGTCATCGTCTCACTTTACCAGCGCTGAAAAGAATAACCCGTAACACAAACCGTAGGAGGAAACACTGTGTCATTTCAACACAGTTTCTTTGGATATTCAAAAATAGCAGATCTACAAGCTCATAGGCACGGCAGCGAGTGCACAGCCCTGAGCTTGTAGATCTGCTATTTAACCCATTAAGACCTGGAACTGTGTCATTTTTAGATTTGAGCTAAAAAGCATTATTTTACACTTTGGGTTATTCAAAAAAATAGCAGATCTACAAGCTCATAGCGCGGCACCGAGTGCCGCGCTATGAGCTTGTAGATCTGCTATTTTTGAAAAATCGTGAAAATGTGTGCAAATCCTTGAATATATATATTTTTTAAAGCGAACATTTGTAACTCAAATCTTTGCTTCTGGGGGGGTCCCTGGAACAAGATATTTTGATGGGGGTCCGCGGCCAAATACATATAATTTTGGGGGTCCTTGATTGAGCACCACTGATATAGAAACATACGTTTTTCAGAAAACTGTTGAGATTTAGGAGACGTGTAGAATCGGCTTCAGGTCTCAATGGGTTAATACCAGCGATGACAAGAATGTCCTGTCGGCCTCCATAACTCGACTCATAAACCGTTCCAGATGAAAGAAAAACCGGTATGAGCTTGTAGATCTGCTATTTTTTGAAAAATCGTGAAGGTTTTGTGCAGATCTTTACAAATGTCTTCTGAATCCTAACGGTTTCCTGAAAAATGTATGTTGCTACGTATTTGGCCAAGGACCTCCCTTTCAAAATATGTTGTTCCAGGGACCCCCCAGTAGCAAAGATTTGAGTTAAAAATGTTTCAAAGACGATATATATTCAAAGATTTGCATAAAATGTGCAGATCTGCAAGCAAAAATATAAAAATAGCAGATCTACGAACGAAGCTCATGAGCATGATCTGCTGTTTTTGAAAATTTGTGGAAAATGTGTGCAAATCTTTGAATATATATTAAATGCTTCTGGGAGGTCCCTGGAACAATATATTTTGAGATGGGGGTCCGGGGGGCCAAATACATATATTTTTGGGGGTCCTTGACATGGAAAAGTTGGAGCGCCACTGATATAGCAACACACTGTTAGGATTTAGAAAACATTGTTGTCTCCGCCAGGCCGAAAGGCATGGCGAGAGAGCATGTTTTACCCCCCGTCCGTCCGTCCGTCCGTCCGTCCGTGTGTCCGTCTAAGGACACTAGCTCCGTTAGCAGCTAATCTCTGGCACCGTTGGCCTGGCCGCTGCGAAACTGCCCACACACACTACCTGGATGCCTATTCAGAACCTCTGTCCCAAATCTTTCAGATTGGCCTGTTATAGCGCCACCAGGAGGCCGATATGTGCAAAACACATTTATTGATACTACTCCTACAGATTTTGTCCACACATCACACAAATCGGTACACACTATCTCTATAGTCATGTGATCAACACGGATTTATCCGATTTCCCATATTCCATCCTGATTGCCTAAGATTGGCTTCCAAAGTTTGCAGGATTGGTCCATTTTGAACAAAATGCCCCAAATCATGAACGCAGCTTGCGATTTCCGTGAAATTTCACAAACACATTTCTATTAGGCCGAGGAAGAAATGCTTTTATAGCGCCACCAGCAGGTCTAATTTTGCAAAACACATTTTTGGAACAAAATGCCTCGAATCATGAATGCAGTGTCTGATTGCAGTGAAAAGCCCTTGAACAAATGGCACCCTTTTCACATTGGCCTATTATAGCGCCACCAGGAGGCCACAATAACGTACCTGACCTGGTGGAGACCTGTGCTCCGAGGAGCACTTTTTCTAGTTAGATATGTATTTGTCCACGGACGAATGGTCCTGAGTTCAAAACCAGCAAGGACATCTTTCCAACTCATACCTGTGGCTTTTACCTTTATCTAATCTCTCAGTGAATACCACGCAAGTTAACAGAATAAGTAAGAACCTCTGTGGTGCAGTGGTTTAGATACAGGGCTTGAAACCAGAAGGATCCCGGTTCAAATCCAATCAGGAAATGTTTTCAACTTTTACCTGACTCTTGCACCTGTATCTAATCTTTCACTGCAACATAACATACAGTGGTGGAAAAAGTAGTCAAATGTTTTACTTGAGTAAAAGTATCAATTGTTACAAGTAAAAGTCCGGAATTCTAAATTTACTTGAGTAAAAGTACAGAAGTATTGGCATCAAAATGTACTTAAAGTACCAAAGGTAAAAGTACAAAAATGTTTGAAAATAGCCGATCTACAAGCTCACAACGCGTCGCAAAGCGACGCGTTGTGAGCTTGGAGATCTGCTATTTTCAAATAGCCTAGGTATAAAATAGGGCTGAAGTGGTTAATGTATGTTTCGTAATATCATAAAAGTCTGAAAAGTAACTAGTAACTAAAGTTTTCAAGTAATTGTAGTGGAGTAAAAGTACAATAATTGCCTCTGAGATGTAGTGGAGTAGAAGTAAAAGTATTGGAAATTGGAAATACTCAAGTAAAGTACAAATACCTCAAAATTGTACTCAAGTACAGTACTTAAGTAAATGTACTTAGTTACTTTCCACCACTGATAACATAGCATAGCATAGCATAACATAACACCGTCTGTGTTTTTATTTCCCCAGGAGAATGTGTTGCTTTTACTTTGAAGGACTACAAAGATGGCCGCCACATCATGGCGTGCTTCTCATATGGCTGTGGGTGCTGCTGGTCGCCCCTCCCCCCACAGGTAAGGTTTGACTCAAATGCCAACATGAGAGAGAGAGAGAGCTGTGAGATCTGTCTGACAAGGAGATCAAATGACGTTCGTGTCATGTTAAGGCCCGTTCAAAGTCCCTAGATGGGTCTGAAACGTGCGTCAGGGGGTGAGGGATTCCGTCCGTTCTTTACGGACACATGCATGGTCGCTCACGTTATTTAGGGATTATTTTATTTATTTTAAAGTGTACAAGCGTAATACAGATATTCATCCACTAGATGGCAGTTGCGAGAGTGAGTGTGTACCGTACCCAATGTTGCCATGTCTGCTTATTATAAGCGACTTTGGGCTTATTTTTCTGTATAGTTGCTTGTAAACAAACAAGCATTTTTTTATTGGTGGTTGCGGTTTTATTTGGGCTTGTTTCTAAAGTGTAGTTGCTTATTTGGGCCAATTATTATTTAAACCAGTGATTCTCAAATATATATTGTAGATCTGCTATTTTCATATGTGGCCTAGTAGATTCTTTTGGGCTTGTTTTCATAGACCTGGTTACTTATTTCTCTCACATGCAACAATGCTATGAAACCAGCATTGTAGCATCTAGCCAAAACATCTTGATCAAATATGGATCCCAAGCCCCTTACCAGTAAGAAACAGAGTGGTGGAGCTGAAAGGACAAGTGTCTGTCCTGACTGTGGAGGAGACTGTTTCTAAATGACTGATACATTCAAAGCCCACAGACAGTCACAGTA
>NC_139959.1:44485451-44492951 GCF_963454915.1 Gymnoscopelus microlampas | reverse complement strand
ATTCAAGAAATTAAAACAAATATTGAATAGCCTATCAAAAGGCATTATAATGTCTGCAGTTGCATTATTGCACACAGCCAAAATGCATTAATAATATTAGGTCTGCCATTCTTTCCTTTTGAAGAAGTCACTTTCAGTTTCATTTTTGCAAGACACACACACGCAGTGTCGGCCCTATGGGGGGGCATTGGGGGGCAATGCCCCCCCAGATTAGACTTTGTGCCCCCCCAGTTCAGATTGGCCAGATGTTTTTATTTTTTTATTTTTTTTCAAGCAGCGCAGCGCAGCGCAGCGCAGTATAGCCTGCCTTTTTTTTCTCCCGCTGTGGAGTCTGTGCCTGTGGAGATGCAATGCCGACATTACATTAAAGACATTATAGGCCTAATGCTGTAATTGTATTTGTTGTTGGTGCATATAGGGGCAAGGTAAATGAACCGAATTAACCGAAATAGAGTTACAAAACACCCCAAAAAAGTAAAATATCCATCCAATAACCGAAAAAAATCGCGCGCCGGCGCTTCGCGCCGGCGCGCACGGGTCCCTCACGCACGCGCGCTGCGCGCGCGTGCGTGAGGGACAGGCAGGTGCCCCCCCTAGAATAATTAATGCCCCCCTGCTTATTACTGTCTGCAGCCGGCACTGCACACACGCACACGCACGCACACACACACACACACACACACACGCACACGCACACGCGCACACGCACACACACACACACACACACACACACACACACACACACACACACACATACACACACACACACACACACACACACAATCAAACAGAAGCGTTCACAGCTGGTGTTAATTATTTTCCCCTGCGCGAGCTCTTAACTAGCGCTGGTTTGCCAACTAATGTTACACCCTCTGACAAGTGGATTCTAGTTTTCAACAGCAAATCTTGGTTACAAAGTTTGCAGGGCAGGCTGTTCCTTCCCTTACTACTTCAGTTCAGACAGTGGTGAGTGAGGGGAGGGGAGGGGAGGGGAGGGGAGGTGACTGAGGACGGTGCGAGGAGGAGGAATGTGGCTGGGCTGAGTGCGCTTGGAGAGAAGGAGCAGCTCTGCTCCTCCATACAGAGAGACGCAACTGATGTATACTTCTCCATACAGCAGTGTTTTACCGGATTTGTGATTTTTTATCAGATTGTGCTGTTTGTGTAGGACTTCTAAACGCCTTTGTTTGAACGGCTTTTAGCGCGTCTAGGAACCGATATGCAGAACCGAAATTACAAATTTGTTATGGGTACCCGGTACCAACCATTTCTTTATTGGTTCCTACTTGGAACCGTATTTCGGTACCCAACCCTATTCATAGGGCTGCACATGTGTCATGTGTTTCGCTAGCCAATCACAGTCCTGAATTTGCAAAGTCAGCCAATCACATTACAGCTAGTGGTGATGACACTAGCTGTAATGTGATTGGCTGACTTTGCAAAAGTATAGATTTGCATTGACTGTGGAAGGGTTAAGGGTTGTAGACTATTGGCCAGTCAAGGTGCAGGATTGGTCAGTGTCCAAACCTCACTTATAGGGGGCGGTTACACCGCCCCAAAAACGGAACATGCTCTCAACTCACTTTGAAAGAAGAGATTCTAATCTTTATTTTGACATATTCCATGTGTTCATAGCAGTGGCGTTCCCAGGATTTACATTTAGGGGCAGGCGAGATTTTTTTGCCCAATTGCTCCAGGTGGAGTAAATGGGCAGAAGAGATTTAGATTTTGGCCTCACCACACACCCAAAGCTTTGTAGAATTATAGAAGGATACAATATGTTTCTATGGCTCATCATACTATGTGGCTTTTTCATGCATGTTTTTTGGATTCATGATTCATGCATGTGGCATGGTGCGTGCATGTTGCATGTTGTGCATGTTGTATGCGTTATGCATGTTTTATGTTTCATAAAACATGTATGTTTCATGCATGGTGCATGTTTTATGCACGTTGCATGCTTTATGCTTCTTGCAGAACACAAACGGCTGAGACGTGACATACAGTACTGTAAGTCATATATGTAACATGTTCTGTCTATTGTGACATCACGTGTAAAAAAAAAAAGTGGGTGAAATTCATTTTAGTGAAAGTTCTCTGGTTTTTGGGGGGAAGAGAGAAACAAATAAATGATCTACATATTTACATAGTCCCTGATAGGCATGTAACGATTCACTCGACTCACGGTACAAATCGAATCACGATATTAACACATTGCCTGCCTAAGACGTATATATACGTCATTTAGAAATCAGCTGTTGCCTGCCAATGACGTATATATACGTCTTTGGAAAAAAGGAAAAAAAAAAAAAAAAATTCAAAAATTGTTTTTTTTTTTTTTTTTTTGCATTTTTTTTATAATTTCAACCCTTGTCGAATTATGAACAGATTAGGAGCTAAAAATGTTCGAAGATTTGCTGCTCCATTCACTTCAATGTTAAAATTCAAACGGACAAACAATTCACTTTGTTTTTTGGTTTAAAACTACTGCTTTTGAGCTATATTGAAACATCAACCAAACATGTCAACGAGGTCAAAATGACCTCGTTGACATTTGTGAAACCACACCTGAATCTCATCTGTGATTAGAAACCATCTGGGGATCAATCATACTGGAGGAAAAAAATCTGTGGCTACGCGAACAGGTACCAAAAACATGGCAAAACCCTGGCAGGCAACAGCTAAAAATCTGAAAAAACTCTGGCAGGCAATGTGTTAAGTTCACAATACAATTTTTCAGACACAAAATTATTTTCCAAACAAATGACCGAAGAATCGTTTCTAATTATTTCTCTTACACAAATTCAGTATTTTCTTCTCTTTTATTTTATTTGTTTTTACAATACTGTGTTTTCTCTTTTCAATACAGTAGCAAATGACTGAGAACTCTTGATCAATTCTCTAACAAAGATCCTGTATTTTCTTTTGCACATGTCAGTGACGTCACTGACGAATCCCTGGCGTCTTTATCCTAGCCTTTCAACGTGTGTGTGTGTGTGTGTGTGTGTGTGTGTGTGTGTGTGTGTGTGTGTGTGTGTGTGTGTGTGTGTGTGTGTGTGTGTGTGTGTGTGTGTGTGTGTGTGTGTGTGTGTGTGTGTGTGTGTGTGTGTGTGTGGAGAGCACCAAGGACACAGAGAAATGCGAGCGATGGAATTGCAATGAAAAGGCTAGAAAGAGAGACAGATAGAGAATAAGACATATTATGCAACATGTGCATTGTTCCTATTTTAATGAAATTATCTTTATGTACTGTTTCAGCTCTGGGACCTGAATCTACACCCTCTGGTAAATACACCTTCATTTATCCCCCTCTTTCTCAACTACACCTTCATTTAATCCTCCTCTTTCTCAACTACACCTTCATTTAATCCTCCTCTTTCTCAACTACACCTCACCTCATCATGGTGGCTCCCTCTAGTGGCGTGTGTGTGTGTGTCACTGACTGTGTAGAAGTAGTTGGGGTATGAGGGTGTTTGAGGACACTCTGTCCCTTTGACTATCTTGTGTGTGTGTGTGTGTGTGTGTGTGTGTGTGTGTGTGTGTGTGTGTGTGTGTGTGTGTGTGTGTGTGTGTGTGTGTGTGTGTGTGTGCGTGTGTGCGTGCGTGCGTGCGCGCGTGTGTGTGTATATGTATTTATATATATAAAAATAATGTGTATGTATATCATATACATAGTATATGTATATATATATGTTTTAAAGCAAACATGTTTAACTCTGATCTGTGCTTCTGGGGGTCCCTGGAACGACATAGTTTGAGATGGGGGTCCGCGGCTAAATACATATAATTTTGGGGGGTCCTTGACATGAAAAAGATAAAAAATAAATAGATAAATCTTAGGATTTAGAAGATGTTTATAGAATCCCCCAGAAGCAAAGATTTGAGTTAGAAATGTTCGCTTTAAAAATATGTATTTAAAGATTTGCACACATTTTCATGAATTAAAATAGCTATGAGCTTGTCGATCTGCTATTTTTGAATATCCAAAGACATGTAAAAATTACACAGATGCGTTCCTGGTCTGAAGTGGTTAATATCAGTGCAACATGTACGACCTTTTTTTTTTACACTTTCACAGGTTTTACAACGAGCAGCCCTGATGATGACACGCCCACAGCCAACGGCAACCAATCATCAGTCACTAGTTCTGCATCCTCGCTGTCCAGCCAATCAACAAGGAGCACTGTCCAGCAGTACACCAATCCAGCGTCACCTACACCCAGCAGGTTGACTCCGCCCCTCAACACCAGTCGAGCCTATCGGACTACTGCAGAGCCCAGGTTGACTCCACCCCCCAACACCAGTCTAGCCTATCGGACTACTGCAGAGCCCAGGTTGACTCCACCCCCCAACACCAGTCTAGCCTATCGGACTACTGCAGAGCCCAGGTTGACTCCACCCCCCAACACCAGTCTAGCCTATCGGACTACTGCAGAGCCCAGGTTGACTCCACCCCCTAACACAAGTCTAGCCTATCAGATCGCAGCTGGCAACCAAACGACACTGCCCGCCAACCAAACCACGCCCCCCAGATTACCCACTACGACAGGTAGGAATAAACAGACTCTATTTATTGATTGATTGATTCAATACTGTATTAGTCATAAATGTAGACAGAGGTACAGTCAGACATTAAGGCTAAAAGGATAACACAAAAAAATCCTGGGTATTTGTTTCCATTGTGGTCCTATATATTCAATTCATCAACATAGCATTGTTGTGTTGTGAGCTTGTAGTTATGACATTAAAAAAGGGATATTTTGTTTCCTCTAAGGTTCCAGGCTACTGAACTGTGGGGTCTCTGAGATCTGTTCCAATGACAGTAAGTCTCTGAGATCTGTTTTATTTACTTGTTATTGTGAAATAATGTTATATCTGTGTTAGTGTTGTCCTTTTAGCCTTAAAGGAATAGTTCACCCAAATAAATGACTTATTTTCTATCTATTACACAGCTTGAATTCATGGAGATTTCTTTTAGTTTTTGTCACATTTGTAGCAATTATGCCGTAACTTCAATATCCAAAAATGAACATACAGATGTGCCACTTCAAAACTTCACACGTTACTGTTCTTTCCCTGAAAATGCCCTGAAAATGCATTTTTTCCTCCCTGTTCTGCCCTTAAAAATGCACTGTTTTGCCCCTGAAAAGAAGTTGTCACTACACACCCCCGTTTTCCCTTCAGCAGACATCCATATACATGAGAACAAAATAATGTGTGTTGAAGAAGGTGTCAGACTCATTATGAAGCGAAAGGTGATTTGAAGAGGTCCTTGACCAGTTGCTCAAATTAATTAGCATCATAAAAGCAGTGATCATCAAAATAATTCAGCATTTTAAATGCCCTTCTTTGTCCCTCTTATTGCCCTGCGAATCCCCTGAAAATGTACTGTCTTGGCGATGGCAGGACATTTGAAGTTTTTAAATGGCACATCTGTATCTGCATAAGTCCAATTTAGGGGTGGTCCGATATTGCTGTGAGCACTACACATTCCTGAGCCAATCATGTGATGACCGGTGGGGTCTGCAATAGGAGACATGTGGAGTGTCCTACCGGAGACATTAGCATCAAATTATTCATAATAATATATATTGTCTAAGGAATGAGACAAACTAAAGAGAATATCCATGATTTCAGGGTTCCATGGGGTGTGTAATTGATAGAAAATAAGTCATTTTGTTTCCTTTAACCCTTGAAGACCGGGAACGCATCTGTGTGTCTTTTTTAGATTTCTTTGGGCTACTCAAAGATAGCAGATCTACAAGCTCATAGTGCGGCACCGCGTTGCCGCACTATGAGCTTGTAGATCTGCTATTTTTGAATATTTATATTTTTAAAGCGAACATTTTTAACTCTGTTACAACTCCTCGGGGGGTCCCTGGAACAAAACTTTTTGAGATGGTGGTCCATGGTAGTCTGGTAAACCCTCCCTCCGGAAATCTAATTTCCATTTGATTTCTGGAGTGAGTCTGGCATGATCGCCCATTCTGCAATATTGGCTGTGGGCTGGAGTTGGGCGGGAGTAATACCGTTGACCGACAACCCCTTCAGCCAATGATCGTTTTTCCCCTTCAGCCAATCAGCAGTTCATTTTGACCACCTCCAGACTATGTGACGCAACGGGACTTTTGAGACGGCCATACCCAAAATAGGTTGCCTTATTCGGATATATGTGTGTCACTCCCCGCCCCTGCCGGTTCTCTGAATTTATATTTTTAAATAGGCTCTGTCATGATTAATTGACCACATATATGAAGTTAAACAACTCAATTCTATCCAAACAATATCTTATAAGTAAATTCCCTGCCTCAAAATAGAAGTTTGAGAGCTTTTTGAAGTAAAAAAAACAGCAGAGAAAATAGCGGTCAGAAAAGATGGCTGCCGTTCGTGTTTTGTCGCTGCAGTCAGGCTGCACTCGGTGCCATTCGGGCTCACTCGAACTCCCCACCTGATTGGCCAACTGTCGCTGTCAATCACAGAACGATGTGCGACGACGCTGATAGGCTCGTCTGTTTGGCGTACAGAGCCAATATTGCAGAATGGGCAATCAGGCCAGACTCACTCCTGAAATCAAATGGAAATGAGATTTCCGGAGGGAGGGTTTACCAGGCTAGGTCCATGGCCAAATACATAGAATTTTTGAGAACCACTGATTAGCAACATTCGTTAGGATTTAGAAGACATTTGTAGAATCCCCCAGAAGCAAAGATTTGCACAACATTTTCAAGACTTTTCCAAAAAAAATAGCAGATCTACAAGCTCATAGCTCATGAGCTTGTAGATCTGCTATTTTGGCATAGCCCAAAGACATCTTAAAGGGTTAATGTCTTGCCGTTTACATTTCTGACTGTTAAAATATTCAACCAATCAAAAAGCCCTTTTAGGTAGTAGTTTCCCCAACATTGTGCTGTATCCTCCACAGGGGCGTTCTACTGGATGCTGCTCAGCTGGCAGCACACAGCCAGCAGCAGGGTAAACACAGCTGTCCATGACTGGGTAAGAGCCAATAAGACTCAACATGTTCGCTTTACTTCCTGTATCTGCGTGAAGTAGGCGGACACCTTTTTAGAAGACCGGAATGCTCTATGGGATAATGGTTTATCTTCATGAATTAACCATCTTTGTTAAAGGAGTAGTTCACCCAAAAAAATGACTTATTTTCTATCAATTGCACACCCCTTGAATCCCACCCTGCATGGCAAGACCTGGGATGTTGGTTCAAGGAAGTTGACAACCGGAAATGGTTGAATTTGGTGGAAGTACCGCCCAAGGAAATGACGTTGATGCTTTACAAATCTGTTAACATTCTCCGTGAATGAAACGAGTGTTGTGATTGGTCAGAAAATATCGTTTCCGGGGGAAACGGAAATCCTGTCCACTCAGGACTTCCTAGACACTCGCTGCTTTAGGTCGTGACCAGGCTCTTCTTTTCGCAGATGAGTGAGGCTGGGACCGAGGTTACTTGAATCCATGGATTTATTTGTGTTTTTGTCGCATTCC
>NC_139959.1:44465451-44480451 GCF_963454915.1 Gymnoscopelus microlampas | reverse complement strand
GGTCCGCAGCGGGGAGACATGCAGTCTTCCCTTGCAGCCTCAGTTCAGTCCAATGCTGCCGCTGCCTTTGTTGTTGTGCCCATAAGAGGCGACCTCGGGCATTAGTCAGTGGGAGTTGGTGTTCTGTTCCACACACAGTCATAGATGCTCTGACAGAGATACTGGGGTCAGATATAAAGTCCTCCGAGACAGCCATCGCCTCAGAGTTAGACCCTACCCACTTCAAGGTAACATCAGCCCAACAGCACAGATCGTTTAAGTCCGGCCAGTCTGACCACACACCGAAGCCGGGAGAGCGACTGTCTAGCTTTCCACTAAGTTTCCTCCTAAAGCCTAGGAAGCTAGAATCCGAGCCACATGCCAGGGGGACCTTACGTCGTTTTAGGTCCAGGAATAGAGATGAACGTGCAAGCTCTCTCACATACTGGTCATCATTGTTCAGCATATTTAACAAGTGGGAGAGCCTCGTAGCAATATATGTCCATTCAAAATTGGGAACACCCAAACCACCCTCACGTTTACTGTGAAATATAATGTCACGTGTTGTGTGTGTGTTAAGACCAGTCCATTGTCTCACTAAGTGCACAGTTTTGTCAGTCAAATCACGTAGTGTGTGGCTCAGGAGGTATAGTAGAGCAGGTCGGCCAATGATCCGTGGGTCGGCGGTTCGAATCCCGGCTCCTCCTCCTGTCCACATGTCGAAGTGTCCTTGGGCAAGACACTGAACCCTACATTGCCTCCAATGATTCGGTCGGCGCTAGCTTGCCACCATTGGTGTGTGAATGTGGGAAAAGTGGGGACGCTGGCGTCGAATGTTCGCCGCTCCACCTCCCAATGTCCCCTCCCTGAATGAATGAATGAACCATTGTAAGAGCGCTTTGAGTAAGTTTGAGTACTTAGACTCACCTTGGCCAATGCTATTATTCTGACTGCCTCCAGTTTCATGATTAGAGTCAGAGGCGATGTGTGGATTAAGTCGAGCCTGCTGGAGTACTCAGCAATGATTACCTCGACCTGATCGCCCCACTCGCCTGCCACATTAAACTTGTGGCCCAAATATGTGTAAGTCTCGTGACGTGAATAGACTTTAAGGGGTTTATTGCAAATTGTGAAATCTGTTAGTGTATCTGTTCTAGAATGGTACCAGCGGTTTCCTCCACTCCGTCTTTCATACAGAACTGCACATTTGGATTCTTTTACCTCTAATCCTGACCATTCCAAAAAGGAATGGGTTTTGGAGAGCATGTTCTTTATTACAGCCCCATGATGAGAGGCTAACTGGACATCGTCTGCATACCCCTGAACAGGGTTAGGGGAAATGATATTGGCGGGGGCACACATACAGAGACATTTCAACCATTGGTTAAGTGCTAACACAAATTTAACAGCGCTCCATGGACAGCCAGTCTTAACCCCTACTTGGAGAGGGATGGAGTCTGTGAGCTGTTTACCACAGATAACCTGTATGAATGAACCAGTGTACACATCTTTAACACAGATAACCTGTATGAATGAACCAGTGTACACATCTTTAACACAGATAACCTGTATGAATGAACCAGTGTACACATCTTTAACACAGATAACCTGTATGAATGAACCAGTGTACACATCTTTAACACATATAACCTGTATGAATGAACCAGTGTACACATCTTTAACACAGATAACCTGTATGAATGAACCAGTGTACACATCTTTAACACATATAACCTGTATGAATGAACCAGTGTACACATCTTTAACACAGATAACCTGTATGAATGAACCAGTGTACACATCTTTAACACAGATAACCTGTATGAATGAACCAGTGTACACATCTTTAACACAGATAACCTGTATGAATGAACCAGTGTACACATCTTTAACACAGATAACCTGTATGAATGAACCAGTGTACACATCTTTAACACAGATAACCTGTATGAATGAACCAGTGTACACATCTTTAACAATGTCAACATAAACTTGGGGTAGATGGCTCAAGAGCTGTTATCAGGACATCATGTGCTAAAGTGCCAAATGCACCACGGAAGTCCAGAAAAACTGAAAAGTATTCACTAGACCCATGCTTGAAATTGTCCACACACACACACACACACACACACACACACACACACACACACACACACACACACACACACACACACACACACACACACACACACACACACACACACACACACACACACACACACACACACACACACACACACACACGCGCAATAGTGTCTCTATAGCAACAATATGTTTATGTCTGTGTCCCTATAGCAACGATATGTTTATGTCTGTGTCTCTATAGTCTCGCGTAGCCAGACCCCACAGAAAATGAAAAACAGCGACCTCTGCTTTTCTGATATTCTGTGGAGTCTGGCAGGAGTATAATGTTAGACTAGAGCGCAGGGAAACACCGGTTTCATGTCTGCCTATAGCGCATCACTTCCGGTTGGTGCGACCATGTTTTCATTCCCACTAACAATATTTCTACACGGAACACTAACACCACTTCTCCCAGAGAACATGGATGGTTTTGGTTATAAGCCCACTTGTTTCTATGATGAAAGAGTAATTTAAAATGTGAATATCTTTCCGTGGTTTTGTCCGCTCCGAGGACGCTATTGTTAAATTAGTTTCGGCTAGTTTCGAGGGGGGGAGGGTGGATCATGGTGGATGGACACGTGAATCCCGCCCACTACATTTGATTGGGTAAAGCGCGGCCCACTTCCTGATCTGAAGGCACGCCCACTTGTATCCAATGCGCACTGGTTAGGACGAACCGCTCCGACAGATTCCACCGCAGGTCGGAATCTGTTCTTGAGAGATTAGTGTCTCTATAGCAACGATATGTTTATGTCTGTGTCTCTATAGCAACGATATGTTTATGTCTGTGTCTCTATAGCAACGATATGTTTATGTCTCTGTCTCTATAGCAACGATATGTTTATGTCCGTGTCTCTATAGCAACGATATGTTTATGTCTGTGTCTCTATAGCAACGATATGTTTATGTCTGTGTCTCTATAGCAACGATATCATATGTTTATGTCTGTGTCTCTATAGCAACGATATGTTTATGTCTGTGTCTCTATAGCAACGATATGTTTATGTCTGTGTCTCTATAGCAATTGCAGTGAGACACTCGCTGTGCTTCTGAATGACAGCTGTCTGGAGGGCCCGCCTCCAGAGCCTGTCTCCACAATTCGGCCTTCTGCTCAGCCAATGAACAGCATGACCACCATGCAGGGGGTGCAATACAACGCCACCATCCCCACGTTCAACCAATACAACGCCACCGTCTCCACGTTCAGCAGGCCGACCACGCCCACAGCCGCTCCGCTTGTTGTTACAGGCTCACGTTTCGACGCCACCGACACCCCCCCGCCCCCAATGACCACCCACTATGCCGAGGCCACGCCCACAAACACCACTCGCTATGCCGAGGCCACGCCCACAAACGCCACCCGCTATGCCGAGGCCACGCCCCCAAACACCACCCGCTATGCCGAGGCCACGCCCTCAAACACCACCCGCTATGCTGAGGCCACGCCCCCAAACACCACTCGCTATGCTGAGGCCACACCCCCAAACACCTCATTGGAGCCGACACGGCAGGCTGCTCCGCACACGGCCGCCTCCTCTGGTTCTGCTCTGACCACGGTGGATCGTTTAACCGTCGCCTCCATCACCCACAGCCAACAGAACAACACGTACGCAGCGGCTAACGGAGTGGTTGTTACCGCGGTTACCGCGACTACGTTTACCCCCGATGACGCCGCCACCGCGTACAAGCTAGCGACCCCCCCCGTCGATTATCATCACACGACTTCACGGATCAGCTCGAATCTACAAAGTACCGCGGAACGCCGCACGACTACGACGACGTCTCCCCATATCGTGCAAAGCGTAACCAGTGCTGCCGGAACCAACGGATCAAATGTTGCGAGCAACGCAACGCTTCACCACACCACCACGATCTCTACCCATGAGACGACACTCAACCACACCACCACGTCTCCCCATGAGACGACACTCAACCACACCACCACGTCTCCCCATGAGACGACACTCAACCACACCTCCATGTCTCCCCATGAGACGACACTCAACCACACCTCCATGTCTCCCCATGAGACGACACTCAACCACACCACCACGTCTCCCCATAAGACAACACTCAACCACACCACCACGTCTCCCCATAAGACAACACTCAACCACACCACCACGTCTCCCCATGAGACGAAACTCAACCACACCACCATGTCTCCCCATAGGACAACACTCAACCACACCACCACGTCTCCCCATGAGACGACACTCAACCACACCACCACGTCTCCCCATGAGAGGACACTCAACCACACCACCACGTCTCCCCATAAGACAATGGAGCATGATTTAACCGCTGCCAGCACCGGCCACATCATACTACAGAGCAGCACAACACTACGTACAACTACCATACGTCCTGATAACACACCAGCAAACAATGGTGCAGCTATACAGAACATAACCGTAGCAGACGAGACAACACTACTTATAACCTCTGCCCTGAGTCATATAGAGGAGACAACACTACCTACAACCTCTACCCTGAGTCATACAGCACTAAACAATGTCACAGTATTTCCTCACACCTCGGCGCTAGATGATGTCACTTCGTCTGCAGATAACGCCACAACTTTGGCTCCACACGGCACGCCGGCGTACGATCACACAGCTAACCACACAGCTAACCACACAGCTAAAGACACAGCTAACCACACAGCTAACCACACAGCTAACCACACAGCTAACCACACAGCTAAAGACACAGCCGACAACGCAACTTATACCTCCACCCCCATGTCGCACGTCTCGGTGACAAACGACCGCAGTGACACCAACGTGACAGCAGGCGTCTCTGCTGCTGCCGCTGGCATCGGTCCCGAGACCAACTTCACGCTCAGCTCAACCGCTTCTGCCACAGTAGTCACCGATCAACCGACCACGGAGTCTGGCTTTAATCTGTCTGCAGTATCAATGACCGATGCCTCCGCCGCACGGGTCCTAACGTCAACCACAACCAGCTCAACCAGACCAACTATAACCACAGCCAGACCAACTACAACAACAACCAGACCAACTATAACCACAACCAGCTCAACCAGACCAACTATAACCACAGCCAGACCAACTACAACCACAACCAGACCAACTATAACCACAACCAGACCAACTATAACCACAACCAGCTCAACCAGACCAACTATAACCACAACCAGACCAACTATAACCACAACCAGCTCAACCAGACCCAGCTCAACCAGACCAACTATAACCACAACCAGCTCAACCAGACCAACTATAACCACAACCAGACCAAATATAACCACAATCAGACCAACTATAACCACAACCAGCTCAACCAGACCAACTATAACCACAACCAGTTCTGCAAGACCAACTACAACCACAACCACAGCAAACACAGCCAGACCAATTATAACCACAACCGGCTCAACTAACCCAACTATAACAACAACCAACAGGACTAGACCAACTCTAACCACAGCCAGACCAAATATAACCACAACCAGACCAAATACGACCACAACCAGACCAAATACGACCACAACCAGACCAAATATAACGACAACCAGACCAAATACGACCACAACCAGACCAAATACGACCACAACCAGACCAAATACGACCACAACCAGACCCAATATAACCACAACCAGACCCAATATAGCCACAACCAGACCAAATATAACCACAACCAGACCACATACGACCACAACCAGACCAAATATAACCACAACCAGACCAAATACGACCACAACCAGACCACATACGACCACAACCAGACCAAATACGACCATAACCAGACCAATTATAACCACAACCAGTTCAACTGGACCAACTCTAACCAGAACCAGCTCAACCAGGCAAATTATAACCACAACCAGTTCAACTCTAACCACAACCAGTTCAACTAAACCAAATATAACAACAACCAACACAACTAGACCAACTATAACCACAACCAACACAACTAGACCAACTATAACCACAACCAACACAACTAGACCAACTATAACCACAAGCAACACAACTAAACCAAATATAACCGCAACCAACACAACTAGACCAACTATAACCGCAACCAACACAACTAGACCAACCATAACCACAACCAACACAACTAGACCAACCATAACCACAACCAACACAACTAGACCAACCATAACCACAACCAACACAACTAGACCAACTATAACCACAACCAACACAACTAGACCAACTGTAACCACAACCAACACAACTAGACCAACTATAACCACAACCAACACAACTAGACCAACTATAACCACAACAAACACAACTAGACCAACTATAACCACAACCAACACAACTAGACCAACCATAACCACAACCAACACAACTAGACCAACTATAACCACAACCAACACAACTAGACCAACTGTAATCACAACCAACACAACTAGACCAATTGTTGCCATATTTGGTCCACCCAGAGCCCAGGTCAATCAAACTGAGGTGTTCATATCTACAGCTGTTACCACAACACTCCACCACCCTGGTACCGCCACAGGTATGTATAGTATTGTATGTATTGTATGTGCATCAGTGTTAGCCTGACATTGGCTCCAGTGTAGGCAATTACAAGGGGGAGGTGATTAGAATTTCCATAAACCAATCACAAGGGATCCCCATCACCACCTCTGACCCTCATTGGACGGTACTTTTTGTACCGAATAAATCCTAGGCTCACATTACAACACCAGACCAAGAGGGGCAGTCCACTCAGAGAGTGGGCGGGGTCTATGGTCTGGAACCAGGCTACATCAGTGTTGATTTCGTCGACTAAAACTATGACGAAAAATGCTCGTCGACTACCTTTTTTCACTGACGAAAACTAAATAAAAACTAAGCATTGATGATTAAAACTAAGACTAAATATATTGACAATTTCGTCAACAAATAAAAACTAGACTAAAATGTTAGTGAGGGAAGTCATTTTATATCTGGTTGCACTCGGGTGTTGCATGCTGAAAATAGCAGATCTACAAGCTCGCAACGCGTCGCAACGCGTCGCAGCGCGACGCGTTTTGAGCTTGTAGATCCGCTGTTTTCAGCATGCAACCAAGTGTAAAATCAGCCATCAAGGCACCGACAAAATACATTTTAGTCGACTAAATCAACTGTAGATTTAGTCGACTATAATTTTATGATATTTAGTCAACTAAAACTAGACAAAAACTAAAACATTTCAGATGACTAAAATATGACTAGAACTAAATGGAATTTCATTCAAAAGACTATGACTAAAACTAAATCAAAATTTGCTGACAAAATCAACACTGGTGTGCATAATGTCCAACATCTCTTTACTTCTGACGATGGTAGATTTATGTATGCTTCGTTATAATCACTTAAAGGGTTAGGTAAGATTTTATTTGGTTAAAATAAGTGTTAAATAGCTCTATATTGTGATAGTACTCATTGCTATAGAATGATTGTTCAGTAAAAGGAGTCTCCTTGTCTCTCCACCTCTTTATTAAACAGAAAATGCATTTTCGTTTCAGTTTCATTTCCAATTTTGTCCAATCAGGACAGAGAACTCAATCAGGATAGGCTATAGATTAAACAAGTGAAATTGGAAGTGATGGCACTAAGAAATTAGCAGGCAAACTTGGAACTGGAACACTAGCTTAAAGGTAGGGTAAGTGATATTTTTTGGTTAAAACAAAAAGTATTTTGTTAAAAGGTTAAAGCACTATATTCTGATAGTAATCATTGCTATAGAGTGTTTGTTCAGTAACAGGAGTCTCCCCGTCTCTCCAGCTCTTTAATAAACAGAAAATACATTTTTCGGTAGGTGTCAAAATCTCAGCCAATCAGGAGAAAGTACCAATTTTTAAGCTTAATTTGTATAGTGTTCCAGTTCCAATTTTGTCTGCTCATTTCTTAGTGTCATTTCGTAGTGTCAAATTGGAAATGAAACTGAAACTGAAACGAAAATGCATGTTCTGTTTAATAAAGAGGTGGAGAGACAAGGAGACTCCTAATACTGAACAAACACTCTATAGCAATGAGCACTCTCAGAATATAGAGCTATTTAACACTTATTTTAACCAAAACATATCACTTACCCTACCTTTAATTGTTAGTGTTGTTGGTTAACATGTAAGGCTGTGTTGTGTGCTGCTGTAACTGACGACATTTCAGTGTTTGCTGTTACAGAACCTGCTTTATCTTTACTGATGCTTGTAGACGGCAGTGCGCCTACGGAGGAAGAGCAGAGGAAAGAGGCAGCAGAACTCCTCGGTCAGACTCAGAATGCTACTCAACTCAACTCCTCTCAGGTGAGGGCGCAAACCTCTCATCTCCATATTATAAATTTAAGAGTTTTTTCTCGTAAATCCTTACTGGATCATACTACAGCGTCACACCAAAGCATCAAAAGTAACAGATACACAGATCTTTTTCCGCGCCGCGCTTCGATCGTGTGGATCCGCTACTAAAGATTTTTCATTTATTTTAATCCTGAAAAGTCACAGTTTTGGACATCATGTGATTTCCACCAGACAGAGACGCTATATACATGTTTGAAGAGTTTCGCGATGCGACGCGTTGTGAGCTTGTAGATCTGCTATTTTCAAATAGCCTATAGGTATAAAATAGGTTTAAAGTGGTTAATGTATGTTTCATTATATCATAGTTTATATCTGAAAAGTAACTAGTAACTAAAGTTTTCAAATAATTGTAGTGGAGTAAAAGTACAATATTTGCCTCTGAGATGTAATGGAGTAGAAGTCAAAGTATTGGAAATTGGAAATACTCCAGTAAAGTACAAATACCTCAAAATTGTACTTAAGTACAGTACTTGAGTAAATGTACTTAGTTACTTTCCACCACTGCTAAGGTCCTACTGCAGATGTTTACTACTGTAATGTGGATGAGGTGCTGTGGAGACAAGGCTGGAGAAGATGGCTAGAAGGTCTTATTAGATGTTTTACTGTTGTAGGTGGAGGAGGTGCTGGAGAGGCTGGAGAAGATCCTACAAGGTCCTACCGTGTCCCAGTCAGTGGGACAGACGGCCATCGAGGTCATCAGCAACCTGATGGAGGGAGAGTCACACACCCTCTCTGGCTCCGCTAATAGGTGTGACACACACACACACACACACACACACACACACACACACACACACACACACACACACACACACACACACACACACACACACACACACACACACACACACACACACACACACACACCTGGGTTTGTATTTGTGAGGACGTCGACATTTTACAACGCATTTTTTTTCCGAATGCCATTAATTTACCTGAAGCTTAAAACCGATTAAATAGCAGATCTAAAAGCTCACAACACATCGCGCTGCGACACGCTGTGTGAGCTTGTAGATCGGTGCAGCTAGGACACCAGCACGCGACGCAACTAAATGTAAATCAGTCATAACTCTTACCTCTAATCCCTAAACCTGACCTCTAAATATCTAATCCTAAACCTAACCCCCAACCTGAATATTTTCTTATTGTAAACGTATCTCTAAAAATGATTTTGTAACCATAAAACAAGACAGACAGACAGACAGACACTTTATAACGTAGGCATTTAGCAGACACTCTTAATCCAGAGTGATTTACAGTAAGCAAGGTAAACATAAGGTATTACTTACATCAGATGTATAGACATAGTAATCTATAGGATCATAGCTAAACCAAGAACCTATCATCAGTCTAAACAGAATGATATCAAACTAGAAACTGTGCTCCTCGGAGCACAAGTCTCCGCCAGGTCAGGTAGATTATTGTGGCCTCCTGGTGGCGCTATAATAGGCCAATGTGAAAAAGGGTGGCATTTCTTCCTGGGCCAAATGGGAATCTCTGTGGACAATTTCACGGAAATCGGATGCTGCGTTCATGATTTGAGGCGTTTTGTTCAAAATGAACCAATCCTGCAAACTTTGGAAGCCATTCTTAGCCAATCAGCATGGAATATGGTAAATCGGACAGATCCGTGATGAGATACCGCGTACCGATTTGCGTGTTTTTGGACAAAATCTGTAGGAGTCGTATCCAAAAAATGTGTTTTGCAAAAGTCGGCCTCATGGTGGCGCTATGACAGCCTGATCTGAAAAATGTGGGGCAGAGGTTCTGCTGTGGCATCCAGGGAGTGTGTGTGCGCAGTTTCACAGCAACCGGGCCAACGGTGGCGGACATTGTCGCAGACAGAAGGACGGACACACAAACACACACGGACACACGGACGGACAGGGGGAAAAAACATTCTCTCTCGCCATGCCTTTCGGCCTGGCGGAGACAATAAAATCAATAATGTGTACATCAGTGGTGGAAAAAGTACTCAAATTCTTTACTTAAGTAAAAGTACCAATACTGCAATATAAAAATACTCTGTTACAAGTAAAAGTCCAGAATTCAAAATGTACTTGAGTAAAAGTACAAAAGTATTGGCATCAAAATGTACTTAAAGTACCAAAAGTAAAAGTACTAAATATTTTCAAATAGCCTAGGTATAAAATAGGGCTGAAGTGGTTAATGTGTGTTTCATTATATCATAGTTTATATCTGAAAAGTAACTAGTAACTAAAGTTTTCAAATAATTGTAGTGGAGTAAAAGTACAATATTTGCCTCTGAGATGTAGTGGAGTAGAAGTAAAAGTACTGAAAATTGGAAATACTCAAGTAAATTACAAATACCTCAAAATCGTACTTAAATACAATACTTAAGTAAATGTACTTCGTCACTTTCCTCCACTGTGTGTCATTGAGACGTTCCTCCTCTCTGACAGGCTGATCAGAGCAGTGGAAGACCTGGGCTTGAAGCTGGTGGTCCGAGGGGGGGAGGAGGAGGGGGTCCTGTCCTCTGCCTCCCTGACCCTGGCGGTCAGGACCGTGGACTGGACCCGCTTCACTGGCATGACCTTCAACGTCATCAGCCCCACCAACGTTCAGGTATAGAGCCTCATGCACTGCTTCTCAAAGTGGGGTCCTTTGGGTTCCAAGGGGTCCCCAGCAAAAATGTGTTACTATAGCATCACACTAATGTATTACCTTTGATACTTTGCTACAAAAATAGTAGATCTACTATTTTTGAACTGTGTATTACATTCACACACACATTCACACACTGATGGAGGAGGAAACCATGCAAGGCACCAACCTGCTCATCAGGAGCATTTAGGGGTTCAGTGTCTTGCTCAAGGACACTTCGACACTAACTCGGGGAGGCTCTACCGACCGCTCTACCCCTGAGCCACTGCCGCCCCCTACACACAACACTGTTGTCCTACTGCCACTGAGGAGCCCCCACCGGGAGGACTGCTCCTCCCGCCCAACACTCTCTGCTGACAGGTGCAGCCTCAGCCTGTAGGAGTACGTACAATGGCACAACGACCGATATCATGCAATGACCGTGTGTGTGTGTGTGTGTGTGTGTGTGTGTGTGTGTGTGTGTGTGTGTGTGTGTGTGTGTGTGTGTGTGTGTGTGTGTGTGTGTGTGTGTGTGTGTGTGTGTGTGTGTGTGTGTGTGTGTGTGTGTGTGTGTGTGTGTGTGTGTGCGTGCGTGCGTGCGTGCGTGCGTGCGTGCGTGCGTGCGTGCGTGCGTGCGTGCGTGCGTGCGTGTAGGTGAGTCTTCTAGGCGGGCCCCGGGCCAGGCTCCGGGACACGGTGGTGGCCTCGGTGCTTCTCCCTTCCTCTCTCACCGCCGGCCTGAGTCCAGAGGAACAACGGCAGGCCAGCAGAGTCCAGTTCACCTACTACAACATCACCTCTCTGTTTCAGGTAGGATACACATTCATTCATTCATTAATTGTCGGGGGGTGCGGTAGCGCTGTCCCCTCGCAGCTAGAAGGTCCTGGGTTCGATTTCCGCCGGGAACGCTGTGGGCGCTGGGGGCGTGTCTTTTCCTCAGCGTCATCAGTGCCCATACCCTAGGTAGGGTTGGTGAAAGGGCCTTTCTGTGTGGAGTTTGCTTGTTCTCCCCGTGTCCCCTAGGGTAGGTACCCTAAAAAAAAACATGCAGTAATCCTGCAGTCTCTATACTGCCTCCCCCTGGTGGGAATAACGTGTTCCTTCCACACGCTACGTCCTACCGCGGAAACTCCCCCCTGTCAGGTGATAAGAAGCTACGTCCTACCGGGGAAACTCCCCCCTGTCAGGTGACAAGAAGCTACGTCCTACCGGGGGAAACTCCCCCCTGTCAGGTGATAAGAAGCTACGTCCTACCGGGGAAACTCCCCCCTGTCAGGTGATAAGAAGCTACGTCCTACCGGGGGAAACTCCCCCCTGTCAGGTGATAAGAAGTGGCCTGCTCACTCCTCATGCGTTGAAGGAGGCTTGAGCTCAGTTCTGGGCTCTCCCCAGGCTGGCAGAGGGAGAGTAGCGCCCAGGATTACAAGCTTAAGCATTGGAACTGGGTGAAAAATGGGTAAAAAAAAAAAAAAAAGACATTCATTCTGTTTCAGGTACAGATGCTCTGGTAACCATATTGTTTGTATGTCTCTTCCTCTAACTGTTAGAGGAAGAGACATACAAACAATATGGTTACCAGAGCTTCTAACAGGACGTAACCCTGGGTAACCACATTGTTTACATGTCTCCTCTAACAGGATGTAACCCTGGGTAACCACATTGTTTACATGTCTCCTCTAACAGGACGTAACCCTGGGTAACCACATTGTTTACATGTCTCCTCTAACAGGATGTAACCCTGGGTAACCATATTGTTTATATGTCTCCTCTAACAGGACGTAACCCTGGGTAACCACATTGTTTATATGTCTCCTCTAACAGGATGTAACTGTTACATGTCTCCTCTAACAGGATGTAACCCTGGGTAACCACATTGTTTATATGTCTCCTCTAACAGGATGTAACTGTTACATGTCTCCTCTAACAGGATGTAACCCTGGGTAACCACATTGTTTACATGTCTCCTCTAACAGGATGTAACTGTTACATGTCTCCTCTAACAGGACGTAACCCTGGGTAACCACATTGTTTATATGTCTCCTCTAACAGGATGTAACTGTTACATGTCTCCTCTAACAGGATGTAACCCTGGGTAACCACATTGTTTACATGTCTCCTCTAACAGGATGTAACTGTTACATGTCTCCTCTAACAGGATGTAACCCTGGGTAACCACATTGTTTACATGTCTCCTCTAACAGGACGTAACCCTGGGTAACCACATTGTTTACATGTCTCCTCTAACAGGATGTAACTGTTACATGTCTCCTCTAACAGGATATAACCCTGGGTAACCACATTGTTTATATGTCTCCTCTAACAGGACGTAACCCTGGGTAACCACATTGTTTACATGTCTCCTCTAACAGGATGTAACCCTGGGTAACCACATTGTTTACATGTCTTCTCTAACAGGATGTAACCCTGGGTAACCACATTGTTTACATGTCTCCTCTAACATGACGTAACCCTGGGTAACCACATTGTTTACATGTCTCCTCTAACAGGACGTAACCCTGGGTAACCACATTGTTTACATGTCTCCTCTAACAGGACGTAACCCTGGGTAACCACATTGTTTACATGTCTCCTCTAACAGGACGTAACCCTGGGTAACCACATTGTTTATATGTCTCCTCTAACAGGACGTAACCCTGGGTAACCACATTGTTTATATGTCTCCTCTAACAGGATGTAACCCTGGGTAACCACATTGTTTACATGTCTCCTCTAACAGGACGTAACCCTGGGTAACCACATTGTTTACATGTCTCCTCTAACAGGACGTAACCCTGGGTAACCAGACCGTGGTCAGTCCCATCCTGGGCTCCAGTGTGTCCAACCTGTCCATCAGCAACCTGACAGAGAACATAGAGTTTACCATCCAGAACATCCACCCTGTGAGTGTTAGAACATAGAGTTTACCATCCAGAACATCCACCCTGTGAGTGTTAGTTTAGTATTAGACAGAATAATATGAGCCAATCAGGTGCTCTGAGTCTTTGATTAGACCACCCAGGTCCACCCGCTCCTTGTGAATCATGACCATTTTAAAACAGTAAAAAAGGCTATTTATGAAATATACTAATATAGCATCATATGATCATATCATTTATGTAAATATAGCATCATATAATCATATAATTTATGTAAATATAGCATCATATAATCATATAATAATCATATAATTTATGTAAATATAGCATCATATAATAATATAATTTATGTAAATATAGCATCATATAATCATATCATTTATGTAAATATAGCATCATATAATCATATAATCAGGGGTGCACATAACAGGTGCGCATGCGCACCCAAAATAAATAATGCGCACCACATCAGACGACGCGAGACGCTTTTGCGCACCAACAGCTGGGACAGGAATTTCCAAGCTTTTATTTTTTAGCAAAAATAAAAAATAAAAGCCTTGATATCGAGGCTAGGAATTTACTTCCTGAAGACACACTCGCGTCGGCCCCATGTACAGCCATTAGGCGCAGGGGGACAGGACACATGCTGCACGTGATTGTGTGTTGCCTTGCGTCACCTCGCATCGCCTCGCATCGTCTCGCTGCGTGCACGCAGCCAGCAGCGGCTGTTAGAGGCACTCGTCACCGATGATGACCGCACCGTGATGCAAAATATGCCGTGAATGTGCCAATCTGCCGGATAAAAGCAGTACAGCACAGGGCAACAACCTTGGGAGCTTCTCCTAACAGCGTGAGAGAAAAAAATAACGGCGAAAATCGGCGGAATTTGGAAGCAGAGTGTTTTTTCTCGCGCATCCAAATGAACGGGCTTTCTATATGAGGGAACCACAAAATGGCCGCTACTGCTATACCCTATAATAGGCCGCTCTTCATTCAGGGGTTGACGAAGCATTCAACCAAGCCTATAATAAGTGATGATGGTTGTGTTTCTCTGCCACCTGCTGGACAACTTTATATTACACATAGATAGAT